>NW_017308723.1:3275-84273 GCF_000935625.1 Nanorana parkeri | reverse complement strand
TTCAACCTATTGACTTTCTGCTTGTTTGTGAATTAAACATTACAAGTTTCCACCACTGAAACTTGCTCATAAACTTATGAGAGGTTACCGTGTGCAGTGAAGAGATTGTTTTTTCCCCCATTTTTACTTATTGAAAGGATTCCGCAGCTGAGCTCCATCTCCAATCATAAGAGGTATTATAGGCCACTTTCACGATTGTTTGACATATCTCTGTCTGGATTTCTTGCATTCCTGCTTGGGTCCCTACTATCTTCATGCTGGTCTTTTGCAACAAAAGTGAGACCTGGGCTACAAGATGACAAATGCGACTTAATTTTGGCTGAGTTTTAGATTCCAGATGGCTTCTGAAGCGTGTCCCCTCAGGCTTTCAGTGATTCTTTGTTCATCTGTGCTTCATGGATATGCCATTCATCCAGGGCCCATTGCTTGTTCTACCCATTCTTCAAAGCTTTCTTCACTGGCTGCTACAGGTTCCCTGAAAAATTATCAGTCTTCGGTACCTGAAACTGGTGTAAGGGGGGTTGCGCTTCTGGCATGTTGACACAAGATCTCCAATTGCGGTGATGAATTTTGGCCCTATCATGGCCAGCATGTTTGACTTGGAAGTGCTTGGAGTTGAAGTCACTTGGCTCATACTCTCTGGATTGTCGGTTGTTCCATTCAGCTGGATTACCGTATTTGCCGGCGTATAAGGCGACTGGGTGTATAAGACGACCCCCTCATTTTCCACTTAAAACATAGGTTTTGGGCTATACTCGTCATATAAAACTACCCCACTTCCCTGGCAACACCATTTAAAAACATCATGGAGGATGTGCGGTAATACTGTATGTACGGTAGCTTCAGCTACATACATGAGCCAATCACGGCGAGCAATGTATTCTATTAATGAATACAAAGCCTGCTTGGATTGGCAGCGGTTGTGTACATTGCTCGCCGTGATTTGCTCAGCGCGGTATACTGTATGTAGCCGAAGCTACCGTACATACAGTATTACCGCACATCCAGCGGGCTGACAGATTAGGGATGCTCGTTTTGGGCCAGCTTGGCCCAAACAAACTAAAGGTATACATTGTATACCCTGCGTATAAGACGACCCCCGATTTTCGGGGGATGTTTTTAAGTATAAAAAGTAGTCTTGTATGCCAGCAAATACAGTAAGTGGGCTTCTACATTAGAGGTCAGTTGTACACTCACACCCGGAAAATATACGATTCCAAAAGGACATCATTATGAGAGGTTTCTACTGTGAGTACAGTGCTCCTGGTTCACTTTAGTGTCTATTAATAACCCTCGCCAGTCAGGTGCCAGTGCTGTCACAGCTTGGCGGATCCGTTCTTCATGTGTCAGTAGGAATGTCCATTACTATGCTCAGCCCTGATTGGCCACCTTGGTCTCTGCAACACTCTTTTGCTGTGTTTTGATCCATGCTGCTGACCCATTGGTGCGGTTTGTACTCTGTTTAAGAGATCAGAAGGGATCCTCCCCCCGTGTACCACTCACCCCCAAAGGAGCCACTGAGATATAGGGGAACTTCGGTCTCACCTCAGAGATGAACCGCTCAAAATGGATCCAAGACACATCAGCACACCTTGTGGGATGTTTGTAGAGGGCTTCAATAAAGCTTTATTGAAGCCCTGGATATCTAGGCCTGTGTAGCGCTCACCCCGGAAGGAGCCCCTAGAATAACCCGGGTCATCACTAGTCTGTCTAGGGCAGTGGTCTCAAAGTACCGGCCCCAGAGTCGGTACTATGTGGTCCGCAGCCAGCTGACAAGTCGGACACACGGTCACGGACCGCGTACTCGACTTGTGGGATCAGCTACACGGTCTGCATCTCTGTCGGATGCAGACCGCATAGCTGCTTTGGTGCCGCACTCGATTAGGAAGGTCAGCAGACCTTCCCAATCAATCACCAGCGATCGTGCCTCCTTCCTGCAAAAAGGTAAGTAGGAGAGGGGGCTCTTAACTGCATGCAGGGGGGAGGGGAGGAACACTGGGAATTGTATTTTTATATTTATTATATATACCGTATTTTTCGCTCCATAAGACGCACTTTTTTTCCCCCCAAAAGGAGGGGGGAAAAGTGCCTGCGTCTTATGGAGCGAATCCCGACGCCCGAGACATGCAGTTTCGGGCGCCGGGCGAGTAGTAGGAGCCACTGCTCGTTTAATACGAGTGATCTAATGAGATCACTCGTATTAAAACCGAGCAGCGGCGACGATCGAGATAACCATAGAGCAGACGAAGAATAGACGTTCTTCGCCTGCTCTGTGTCATCACTGAGACCGTGGCGCTGTAATCACAGCGCCACCTGTCTCAGCGGTCACTAACTGCAGCTTCTGTCACAGCTTCTGTCATAGAAGCTGTCACAGAAGCTACAGTCTCGAGTGCTCCATAAGGCGCGCCGGACCTCCCTGCGTCCTATGGTCCGGTGCGTCTTATGGACCGCAAAATACGGTATATATATATATATACATATATATATATAATATATGTATGTATGTGTGGGGGGGGGGGATATTATTTGATATGTACATGGGTAGTTTTTTTTAAATATGTATGGGGGGAGGAGTGTATTATTTTATTTGTGCAGCGGTAGTATTTTTTATGTGTATGGGGGGAGTCTATTAGGCTCCATTCACACATGTATCTTTACGTGCGATTAGGAATTCCTGCGTCAGGAACTTGTGTTTTTCGGAAAACAGGAATAACTAAAAGCAGCAGCTGTCACCCATTCAAGTTAATGATCAGGTGACAGCTGCTGCTCACAGCATGTAATGATATGTGATATGATTACATTTGGTTAGGAATCAATTACTATCCCTGGACGCATCTATTGTGCATCCAGGGAGAGTGTTTTCTAACCGCATGTAATATCACATACCAGGGATGCACCGATACCGATACTAGTATCGATATCGGTGCCGATTCCGAGTATTTGGGCAAGTACTCGTACTCGCCCAAATGCTCCGATGCCTAGCATGAGTACTTCCGGTATCAGGAAGCCGGGCAACGCGTCATTACACGCTGCCCGGTTTCACGATTGACCGGGAAGCGGCTCCATGCTCTCTCATCACTTGTGATGAGAGAGCATGGAGCTGGCCAATCAGGAAGCTGGCCTTGTGAGGTAAGGTTACCTTATCTTAGAATGTGCAGCCTGTCGTCCAGGACCCAGCCGGAGCCGTCCAATCAGAAAGCCGGGCGCTGTCTAATGACGCGACACCCTGCTTTCTGATTGGCCGGGAAGCTGGCTTCATGCTCCCTCGTCATCTCATGACAAGAAAGCATGGAGCCGGCCTCCGACCAATCAGAAAGCAGGGTGTCGCGTCATTACACTGCGCACGGCTTCCTGATTGGCCAGGCAGCTCCGGGTGGGTGCCGGACGAAGGCCGTATTCTCGCTGGAGAGGCCACGGGGGTGACAGGCAGCACATACTAAGGTAAGAGGGGACTTTCTTGTTAATCGGGAAGCCGGTTGGCGAGTCTTTACACGCTGCCCGGCTTCCCGGCTAATCAGGAAGACAGGTGGCGAGTCATTACACACCACCTGGCTTCCTGAATGGGACTTCCGTTACTCGGTAATTGGTATCGGCGAGTACCGAAAAAAATTATCGGTACTCGTACTCGGTACCAAAATACCGGTATCGGTGCATCCCTATCACATACCATTACATGCAGTGTGCAGGCGTTTACATGGAGCTACTATCATCTGAATGGGTGACAGCTGCCGCTTGTAAATGCCAGATTAGTGATTCCTGCTTCAGAAAAACGCAAGTTCCTGAAGCAGGAATCGCTAATCGCACCTAAACCTACCAATACGAATGGAGCCTTATCGTGAGTATATTAGAGTCCGTAGTACCATACGGGATATAATTAAATATTATTTTAAAGTATGAAATTTGACAAGAGGCCCTCATGGGAGAAAACAAATTGTCAAGTGGCCCCCGAGTGAATTGAGTTTGAGACCCCTGGTCTAGGGGATTTGGTCTTTAACTGCCCCATTAGCATTATCTTCTAGTGCCCATAAAGCTGATATCCACTCCAAAAATGTAATGTTGAAGAACTTTCATTAACATCTTAACACTGGGAATGCTAGACATCCAGGATAGTACAGACATAGGCTCCAGACTCAACAGTTTAAGCTTTTCAGTGTAGATCCATTTGTAGCACAGCAAATAGGAATTTAAGTAGCAGATGAGCAGGGATGAGCACAGATCCTTAAGAGGAGAGACACCAGACTTGCTCCTGAGGTCAACTATGTTCCGTGTACCTTAAGCAGCCATCAGTTTTCCTGGTTCTCTTCCTCTAGCAACAGCACAGGCCTCCTCCATAATTAAGGCCTAGTGGAACACTTCCCGCACTCCAGCATCCCCAACCCCAGGCCTCAGGCCTAGCCTGGGGGGGCAGGCTGGACAGCATCCCAACCTGGTCTAATCCATGGTTTGTCCCAAACTGCGCACATGGCAATCCCCTTGAGTATATAAGCACATACCCAGCATGCAACACTGGCTGAGAGAACCCCAGTGATTGGCTGCTGAACTGCTCACACAGTCAGAGTGTTACCAAATAGCTGTCCCACACTGCAGCAGAGTCACACTCCACCCAGGTAGATACATTCAATGCCAGAACACCTGGAATTACCCAGATACATGCCCTCTATATTCCAGCCAGACTGACTACAGCTCTGACAATCACTAAATTTCTAGTAGCCACCACACAAAAGGTGATGGGGGCTACACTTGCACACCCAAACACCACTTTGCTTCTGTGGATTCTTCCCCTCCTTTCTGACTCTCCTCAGTGCGCAGGCTCCTTATGCTCTACATCCCTACCCAGAGGTCTGGCAAGGCAGGGACAGCCGCGGTCTTTCTGTAGAAGCCTGGCAACTTCCAGGTTAAACATGGCCACCACAGCGCTGCTGTGCGGCTGCCATCTTTATGACACAATAAGAATGAAGCAGGCCTGTGGAGAGGAGCACCGAGCTCAGCGACATGAAGAGTGGCTGGGAGACTTAAAGTTGGCGACTTAATAAAGGTACCAGGTGCCTCTCATGGAGCCCCCTACTGGCTGTGGGCCCTCGGGCAGTGCCCTGAATTGTCAGTCCGCCTGGTTGGTGGTCACTTTTTTATGGGCTGACCAGGAATCAGTTTAATCCTCTTCTTCACTTGCAATCTCTCTGTTGTAATTTGCAGGCTCCAGTTTCTTTCAAATCTAGATGCAGCAGTGGTCATTCGTATTGATCTTTCCTTTGTATAGCCTGCTCCACTTTATTTTTTGGGAATGATTACCAGTGCTCAGGAAAAACAGAAGATGGCTCTCCATAGTGTACTATTTTAGTACAGAATTTCATAGTAAAAAATATTGCACTTAAAAGAAAATAAAAACGAATGTGGACATCACATCATAAAAAGAAGTGTGTTTTAGCTGGATATTTTTAAAGCGTGAAGTTTTTATTTTCGTGTAAGTGCAATATCAGCCTGTACAAAGGTGACCACCAACAGCTGGTGAGTGAGCAATTTGGTAGTTTATTACACGGTATAGGGAGAAAAGAGAACGGATACAGTTTAACAATACTGAGTATGTGGAGGGATCGCTAATAATCACAAGAACTTTGGATATTATATGCACATTTTGTTGCAGTTAATAACTGTGATTGATTTATATGGTGGAATTGTATATGTCACGGATTGATTTAATTTAAGTTATGGGAAAAAGGAATTTATTATTTAGAAGTGACGAACAAGAGTGTGATTACACTAAGTGAGGTATAAGTGAAGGAGCACTAAGGATTTATTTGTAATTCAAAGCGCAGTGTCCTTTGTATCACAACTATGATTATAAGATGTGTACCTTGCTGTCTTTGAAAGAATGTCCCTTTTTCTTTAGGCCAGTCATGTCCAAAGTCCGGCCCGCGGGCCAATTGCGGCCCGTGTTCCGGTTTAATACGGCCCCAGGGGCGGACTGACCATTCGGCCGTCAGGCACTGTCCGAGTGCCCGCGGCCGTCAGGGGGCCCGTCACCCAGGGCCGAAACTAGTGCCACGGGCGCCACATCAGGTGGGGTCGCAGCTGGCAGGTCCAGCGGGGAAACAGAGATGCTGCCGCAACCGCATAGGCGATCGCTCCTGTCAGCTCTCCTCTCTCGGCCGCTCTGCAGCTGCAGCGGCTGGCCGAGGAGAAGAAGGAATTAGGCTGCCTTCTTACTGCCCGCTCCCAGCGGCATCACAGGTCCCGAGATCAGGCACACATAGGGCAACCGCGGGGTCCTGTTCCTACAATATTCACGGCCGGCGTCAGACGATGCTCCTCCTCTGGTTTTTCCTCGGTGGTCGGGCGGTGTAGAGCGGCACAGCTGTGCAGGACTGCAGGCGACAGGCTTGGGGAGAGAGAATTCTCAGAGGGACTGTTTCAAAAAGAACCGGTAAGTTTGATAACAGATTTAATTTTAAACATGAATAGTAAATCATGTAGATGGAAATTGATGGTTGTAATTATTCCTGACATATATTTCAGCTTCCTGCATTTTTTTTTTATCTGGCCTTCAGATATGAAAGGCAGAGTGATTTAACACCTGTTTGGATCTGTCATCCATGTGACAAAATGAAAAGTATGCCGTTTGCAATAAACTTTGCATAAAATATTGAATTTGCATTTAATTTTAATGGTTCAAAGAATGTCAGGCAAAATGGTCATCCCTCACGCATGTTCACTTCATAAAATCTGGCACTCTTTGAAAAAAGTTTGGACACCCCTGCTTTAGGCATAGGAAAACTATCTATTCTATACAATTTGCTCTTCCATAATCCTATCCTTGGTGTCAAACTCCCTGGCAGCAAGGATGGGATTATTTAACTAGAACAGCATTGTTCCACAACTTTTACACCTTCTATTCTGTTCTTGGAAATCAATGTCTACACTTTCCATGGTGATTGGATAAAAGTTTATGTCCTACCTGTGTGGATAATAAGGCTAGAGTATCTTCCTGACACTCATTAGAACTGAAGAAGTGGCTTGGAGATTAAGAAATGTCTCCAACATTACAAAACAAATTCAGTTGAATGTAAACAGCAATGCCATCCTAGTGATATGAGCAGATGGACATTTTATGCCAGTATCTGACAAATGTTATAAACTGCAAGTAGGTTAAACTGTGCAATTATACAGACTTAATAGTGCTCTCAGTGGTCCAGATTAGGGCAATATCTGGGACATGATTATAATGTATGCTGATAAATAATACATTCTTAACTTGTAATCACATGATTTGTCACATTGTTTTTTTCTGTAGTCTGTGTCCTTTAGGGGAGGTTATTTCACTTCCTGTCCCAGTTACACAGCAGAAATTAATGTGAGAGGGGGGGGAACCCCTCTGAAAGTGTATTTCCACTTTTGTAGTCAAATTTGAGAAAATCCCTGTATATATGTTTGTGTTCCCATTTACAGAACATAGCTAAAATAATTTTTAAAAATATTTCTTACCTTTTAGAACTTTATTTTGTGAAGGCACTTGTACAGATTGCAATTTGAGCAATTTGCAAGTCAAGGTAGAGGGAAAAAGTGAGGCACAGACTGAACTTCTCATTAACATACAATGCTTCTAATTATTTAACCCTTTGTTCAGACAGACCCTTTGTTCAAATCTAGATTACACATGTAGCCGCTACCACCTTTAGTGGCTACTAAAAATTTACAGGGTTATTCACTAAAGAGCCGAAGCTTCGGCTGATCCTTCGGCTCTCTTCAGTCGCGAAGGGCTGACGCACAGGCTATTCACAACTCGACAAAGCGACTCAGCTGCTGCCATTCGGCCCCTATGAGAATAGGGGCGAACGGCAGCCAGTGAGTTGCTGGAGTTTCAGCTCAACCGATCCAGATGTTGGATCCGCCAAGTCAAAGTCCCTCAGCACTTTGGCTTAGCCGCACTGAGCCGGAGTGAATAGCCGAATGTAGTTCAGCTCGCTTCACTTCAGCTGGGTTATTCACTCGGCTGCTTTTGGCAGCTTTGTGAATAACCTTCTTAGTGATTGCCAGAGCTGTAGTCAGTCTGGCTGAATTATAGTTGGTGTTTTTTTGGTTAATTCTGTTTGTTTTGGTATTGATTGTACCTGCCTGAGTGGAGTGTGACTCTGCTGCATTGTGGGGCAACCAATGGGAGAACATTATGAGTGCGTGGGGTTTACCAGCCAATCCCTGGTGGTTTCATGGCCAGTGGTGCATGTCCAGTTCTGGGATAGCCCAGTGTCCAGTCAGGGCTGGGTGCTGTCCAGCCTGGGAATACTTATGTGCAGGAAATGCCTTGCTAGGCCTGAAGCCTGGAGGAGGCCTTGCTACTGATTGACAAGGAGAACCAGGGAAGCTGATGGCTGCTTGAGGTGCCTGGAATAGAGTGGACCTGAGGAGCAATTCTAGTGTCTCTCCTACTGAAGATTCTGTACCAATCCCTATTCAATGGTTGCTCAAATACCCAGTGTCAGCATGTGCTCCTATTGAATCTGCACTGGAATTCGGAATGGAAATGGTGAGTCTGGAGTCTGTCTATTTTTTTTTATGGGTGTGCTAAACCCTCTCTCCCTATTCAAGAGTTCTGATAAAAGTTCTTCAGCATCATACCTTTGGTGTAGATCTCAGCTCTGTTGGAGACTAGAAGATGCCAGATAATGCTAGTGAAGCAGCTGGTTGCTAAAATCCCCTAGACAGGCTATTGATGACCCGGGTTTTCCAGCGCTACACAAATAATAATTAAATATGCCAGCACAGTACAGACAGGGTTAACTAATATAAAAATATAACTTCCCACAGCCCCCTCCCTAACATTAGAATGGGGGGAAGCTAGGTAGGATTTTTAAGCAAGTAAAAAGCACTTAAAAATTTAAGCAGCATTTTTTTAATTTTTTTTAATTATGTACTGTGAATGGGAACATATAACAAATATAAAGTAGGTATTACCCCATTTTGGCTGCATAGGTGTAAATACACTTGAAATAGTTGTAACCAGAACAGGCTTTCCCTTGGAAGATATCCCCTCAACCCTCAGTGTGAAAGCTGATAATTTTTGGAATACACACAACTTTCTCAACTGCAGATAATGCTAATCAGGAACTATAGTGAGGGTGAATATCCAAGGACAGACACAGAAAGCAATACAAACAGACAGAGGCTATCCAAAACTAAATAATGGTTTGGCTTTACATACACATTAAATACCTTCTTCATGAATATATTACATTTTACAGTTTTACCAATTAAGTTAAATTAAATCATTTTATATTCCCCCAGTGCACCTTCAGTCCTCATGGAATGTAGTTTGGATAGAGGGAAGGACCTGCACAAACTGGTCATACATGGAGTATTAAGAATTTAAAAAGATATACAGATCTTGATACTCCCAGATTTGTGAGTTTTGAAAGAGAGGGACAGAAAGAAAAAAAATGTTTAATGTCAGCATATATAGGTTCAATGTACAAAAAAAATGGTAACTAAATCCAGTAATGAGTAAAATAAATACAGATAAATTGATCAGGAGGACATGAAGAGAACAAGAGAACATCACTTGTTACAGGGGCCTTCTCATTCAGGGAATGATGGTTATCACATGGGCAGCAGTATATGGGCTTATTAATGAATGGGTAATACTAAGATGAATAGACCTTGGTACATAGGCATTTGGAAAATGGTATTCTATGGCCATCTGCTCTATGAAAGCTAGAGGATAGGAGATTTGCAGCTTAACAGCAGCTCAATTTGAGTACGGACTTGATTGATACAGAAATCAACAGTGTGAGAGACTAATCTCATGGGGAGGGTAAAAAGATGGGCAGGTCAGAGTTAGAATGGGTAAACAGCAATCACTGTATAGAATTAAACAATTAAGAGAAATATGCATACATAAAGAGCATATTACTATGCACCCAATGAATATCATTCCCCTGACTGTATTAATCACACAGTATCATCGATAGGGAAATATGTTCACATTCAGGCACTCTTCCTCCTCCCATTCTGTTTCTCCCCCATGTTACATGCTTTTCAAAGACTCCATCTGTCCCCTTCCCACACATGAATATCAAGTCTCACTTACTTAAACTCTGGACTCAGATCAGGTTTTAGCCCATAGAATGCTGTAGAAAGCGAGATCATCCATCTTTGTGAAAAGCGACCCCCCTCACATTCTAGAAAAGGCTTTGACCATTGAACTTGGTTTGGGTCCACAATGTAACTGTCTCCACGGCTCCACTTAGGTGTTTCCAGACTTTGCAGGTCATTTACTAGAACGGTTTTGGTAAGAGAGGGGTTGACTTGAAAGCTGTTCCAAATACCATAGTCTGTTATGTGTCTTACATGGTGGAGGGTTGTTGAGAGGTCTTGAAGAAGAATTTCATGACCTTCCTTTGTTGCCTGAAGAAGTAGCTGGGGCTTAGAGGACATGGGTTGGGAAGTGAAGGAGAGCAATGCCCGGCGAATTTGTGGATCTCCTCCAGCCAAACTGCGAACCAAAGCATGATACCATTCCATATCTTCTCGTATACTGGATTCTCGCATGTCACTGGCTTGAAAAATCATATTAAGGAAGTTGGTAGCATGTAGAAGATAGTCAATTGGTCCTCTGGCATGATAGAGAAGGGACTCAGGTGGGGATCCCTGCAGGTCACTTATCTCATACCTTCTGGTGCAGTTGACTTCTGATAGAGACAGAAGATCCCCCGAATGTAGAAAATATAGAGCTGCTTTTGTGCCTTCTTCATCTAAATGGTTTGGTTCAGGAGTAAAAGGATGTGGAGTAGTTGTATGACTGGTGGTCTTAAGAGCTAGGGAAAATAGAGATGGGGTCAAAGTAAACTGAGTAGGAGAAGATTCTTGCAAAGATAGTAAAGATGAATGAACTGAAGGAGTAGGCAGGGGAGGTGAGGATGTTGGAGTTGAAGGGTTGTTGGATGTTGGAGTTTGTTTTGGTGTCCATTCAATAATGCCATTACTCCAAAAAGTGTTCTTAAAATCCTGGCTGGCATGAAGAAAATGCTGGGCATGATGGCACCACAGCAGTGCCCAC
Organism: Nanorana parkeri; assembly: GCF_000935625.1. NCBI lineage: Eukaryota > Metazoa > Chordata > Amphibia > Anura > Dicroglossidae > Nanorana > Nanorana parkeri. The sequence continues at coordinate 73,226 of NW_017308723.1, read as the reverse complement.
CACATTGTCTCCATCTCTGCACAAGTATGGTGTCATGCCAGGGATGCTCTTCCTTCCGAATGTCCTGACTCCTTCCCTTGTTTACACAGACGCATCACTGCATAGAAGGACCAAATTGCTTCCAGGGCATGAATGTTTTTGATTTTATTCCATCTGCAGAGGAATCCCAAAGCAGATATCAGCTACGATCTCACTAGTACTATGGATGTATCTGTTCTTTTCTAACAAACTAAGATTCCCATGCTTCCTTCCCACTCCCTGCTGCCTCCCTCCGTCTCTACATCAGTATTATTTTTGCTCGCTCTCTCTCTCTCTCTCTCTCCTTCCTATCTTAAATTACTTTTTCCAGTTACACCTCTCGTTGTATCCCTTTTTCTGTTGTCCCTCTCTCTCTGTCTCATCCTCTCTTGCAGCCCCTCCCTCTCTAACCAGTTCTAGTTTTATGCACGTCATTTTGTTCATTAGTCCGTGCCTTGCACTGCCCCCATGCCCACTACCCAATGACATGGCTGCCTAATTCCAGGTCTTGTTAAGAGATCAAGGTCTGAGACCAAACTGGGGAAAAGATAAAAAATCTAAAATGAGGAGAGTCTAAAAATGTAGAATGCTAGGGAGAGCTTGTAACAAATCAGGGTGCCAGTTACTACACAAGGATAATGCTAAATAATGAGCTTGTGAATGCAGTAGTATGCTTGCCGGTGGTGATGATAATGAGTTCTGATAAACACACAATGCTATGGGTTAATTTACATTTATTTACATAATCAATATACATTTTTTGGGGGTATGCTCAGATTTAGGAAAAGGGGAGCATTGACTACATGGTGGACTAAAAAGAAGCTAAGGCATGACTGGATACTGCCTGCTATACAATTGTAAAAATTATCAAATGAATGGTGTATTTAGATGTCCAGTGCAGAGCTTCAGACAAGGGGAAGTACAAGAAAGTAATGGGTCAAAGAGAGTTATGGTGTAGAATATGAAAGTAAATAGGTGATGAGTTAGGGGCTGTGCAGACAGATTGTGTGGTGTTATAGAAGGAGGGGGGTGGGGTTATTCTGTATTTTTTCCTAAGCTAGGAGATACTGGTTATGTCGTCATACCCTGGATGAAACTCCATGGCAACTGAGGCTGAGTGGTGCCCCCTCCATCAGCAACAACAGACAGTCTGCTCAGCAAGAGGAAATAGTAGAGAAACACAAAGCTTTGCCATGTATGCAGGCATAGAGCAGACAGACAGCTAAATAACTATGTATCATAAACACTTGGTATTTTTTTTATAAGATACTTGTTTTCACTTTTTACCAACTAAGCCTGCATACTGTGTGATGACATTTAGCCCATGTGACAATGCAGGAACACAATTTCCTGAGAGAGGGACATAGAACTATCACCCTAAAACAGGAGGAGCCTAATAAGGAACCACCATGGCATGTCCAATAAGTACTCTAATGAAAGCTGCAGATTTTAAACTATTGAAAAATTACTTTTGCAATTACTTTAACATTTTAAAGTTTTTATGAGATTTAATGGTTGGGTTGATATATACTCTAAGAATTGGACAATATATGTTGTAATCAAAGTAGATAAAGTATGTTGTGACGGCATGAAATGTTGCAATATAAATATTGAGGAGAATTGATCAAAACTGGAGCAGACAAAATCTGGAGCAGCTTTGCCTGGCAACCAATCAGCTTCTCTCTTCAGTTTGTTCAGTTAAAGGAGAACTATGAGGTGAGTGCTTTTCACTCACCTCATAGTTCTAACCGACCTGTGACAATGAGACTGTCACAGGTCGGCTCAGTAGATCGGGAGGTGAGCGAACACATACCGGCGTTCGCTCACCTCTCGATCCTGTCACGGCTCTCTGCCATGACAGGGGAGGGGCTGGATTCCCCCCTCCCCGCTCCGATCCGCCAGCGCTGACTGGCGGAACGGATGGGGGAGGGGGCAGGTACAGCTTGCTCTGCCTCTAGATAGGCAGAGCCAGCTGTCAGTCACGCAGCTGGGCGGATCCCAGCACAATTGTCGGGATCCGCTTCAGCTGCGGCGTCTCAGTATACCGCAAGCTACAGCTCGCGGTATACTGAGCCTAGAGTGACGGGAGGACGCTAGTTTGTGTCCTCCCTTTACCCTAAGGAGAACCTTGGGGAAAAGCCTTAACACCATAGTTCTCCTTTAAGATTTGAAAATGAATTAAAGAGACTAATTGGTCACCATGGACAACTGCTCCAGCTTTTGTCTGCTCCAGTTTTCATAAATTCCCTTCATTCTGTTTTGTTCAGGGGCTTCAATCTTAGAATGCACAAGGGGTTTTTTACTGTGCGAGTAGTAAACATGTGGAATTGCCTTTCACCGGCAGTGCTATCCGATGATAGTGTAGATAAGTTCAAGAAACTTCTAGATGTTTCTTCAGTCACTAAATATACAAGGATATGGGAAGTGTTAAATATACATAAATATAGACACTAGGGCTGGTAATGATTAAGATTTTTGTGTTCGATTAATCAAATTTGTTTTCAGTCGATTAATTATAACGCACATACAGATCCAACTACATTGGCCTATACACATACAGCGCAGCAATGAAGTAATAAAATGAACTAGGATCACACTAATCCAGCACGTTATTAATCTCACATGCCCCACTCAACCTGGCCGCTGCTTGAGTGGGGCAACTCAGAATAATAACGTGCTGGATTAGTGTGATCCTAGTTAATTTTATTACTTCATTGCTGTGCTGTATGTGTATAGGCCAATGCCTTGGCTGGCACTCGTGCAGAAAGTTTCTTGGGCAAACTCACCGGCCCAGTGGCTCCGTCGGCTAATGAAGGGGGGAGGAGTGCGGTGACGTCACGGACATCAACGTCACCGGACTCCTCCCTTTCCCTTCGTTAGCCGTCACGGACATCGACGACACCGGACTCCTCCCCCCTTTCCTTCGTTAGCCGACGGAGCCACTTGGGGAAGGGGGGAGGAGTCTGGTGACGTCGATGTCCGTGACGTCATCGGATCGCCGGGGCGACTCCCCGGAAGCCGGCGGAGAGGAGAGTGTTTTCATTAGCGATCAAAATAATTTTAATCGATCAAAAAGTTTAATGATTAATCGAGAAATTAATCTTTAATTTCCACAGCCCTAATAGACGCACATACACCCACATAGGTTGAACTGGATGGACCGTGGTCTTTATTCAACCTCACCTACTATGTTCTTAAAATTGCTCTGTTAGAAAAATTGACAATTTTAGTGTAGAAAAGGAGTAACAGTGACAAGCCTGTCCCTATCCTGCTCTGGTATACAGAGTGTAATAGTGGATAGGTAGACCAGTAAGCCTGTTTTATTTTTTCTTCCACAAGCAGTGAACATAATGGACTTGCTGCCGGTGTCACTTCATATTAGTCTTCTATGAATTCAGGAAGCGGAACGACAGATGGCTGGAATGAGCCTTGGACCAAGGGATGTGTTACAGATGTATGAAAAAAGTGTCAAATACACTAATCCTCCTCTGTACAATTATCTTTCTGCTTGCAATTGTGTTGGATTTATAGACTACGTAAGGCTTTGTCCTCACTCTTTTTATGAGAGATTGTAGTTTATCTAACATGCACTTTTGTATGCAGAACAAAACAATATTAACATTTACCCTACTTTTTTCTAGACATTTCAACTCTGATCAAACCCATGACAATTAATATCTGTTCGATTTCACTAGTTATGAGAAAAATTGGTGTTAACTTATGTTAACTTAACAGTTTCCTTTATGAATGGAATATGTTCATTTTATTGGTTATACTGCATTTTATGTAAAATAGTTTTAAAAAATTAGGCAGTACCTTTTTTTTTTAAATTCTTTATTTTCATAAAACAGGAATATCCATTCAAAAATATCACAAATATTCAGCAGTACAGTACAAGTCAAGGTATGTAGTGTCAATGCAAATAGTAGGCAATAACTCCATAGCATGGTGTGACGGACTGAACCATCAGCCTCAGGTGCGGGATAAAAGGCCTGGCCGGCGGCAATGAACGTAGAAAATAGGACAGCTGAACCCTATGCCAAAAGTTCAAGGGTGTCCACTGAGCTTCCAGCGACAGTTCCCCCAGGGACACCCCCGCACCACCACACCGGAGGAAATGCCAAGCCCTATGGACGTTGGCCGCCGACAATACATGAAAGCCTGGGTCCTCCACTCCTGGAGTGAAACTTGGATTGCCTAGGATCGGAAACAGGGCGAGGGGGATGGGGATATACCCTACAATAGGAAAAATGTGAGACAGACAACCCAGGACGGACCTATTGTGGGATGATCTTTCACTGATTCTGGGATCTCGCTCCTACACCAGGGCAGGGCCAACAGAGAGTCCAGCCACTGACTGTTTAACTCCTATCCACTGTTTGAGTGGACCGTGACGACACCAATTGATCACCCTCGTGAGATGGCATGCAGCATGGTATTTAGTCACATCAGGTAGGCCAATGCCCGCGTGTAGTTTATGCAAGCTTAGAATTGATGACTTAATCCTGGGTGGCTTGTAGGCCCATAGGAATTGTATGAAAGCACTGTTGGCGGCCTTTAGGAAAGACTGCGAAACGTGGATCGGCAGGGTTTGCAATAGAGGATACGGGGCGTAACATTCATTTTCAAAATGTTGCATCTACCGCACCACGAATACTTACCCACATGCCACTTCGAGAGGTCCAGCCGAATGTCCCTAAGTAGGGGGGGAAAGTTAAGGTGGAAAGTGCGAGTGAGATCCGCTGAAATAGTAGTACCCAAGTAGCCTAGGGACTCTGTCGCCCATCTAAATGGGAAAGCGAACCGCAGGCCCGGGAGCTGGAAGTTAGGGATGGAAACATTGAGGTCAGTAGACTTTTGGAAATTAATGAGAAATAGCGACAACGCCCCATATTTCTCAAGTTCCTGCATTAGGTTCGGTAAGACACCAGTGTCCGTGAGAAAGAACAACAGGTTGTCGGCGAAAGCCGCTACTTTGTGCCTCCCCCCTACCCAGGGTCCGTGAGACAATTGGCCATTGGCCATAGATGGCCATTATCCATGACATCATCACCTCACCTAGACCCAATGCCCGGAGCGTCATTTCCATGTATGTCCAGTCAACGCGGTCGAAGGCCTTCTCTGCATCCGTAAAAAGAAGCATAAGAGGCCCCAACCGAGTGGAGGACGCGTGTAGGACATCCAGGACCCGAATCACATTGTCTCGAGCTTCCCTAGAGGGCATGAAGACCACCTGATCTAGATGAATGATGTCTTGTAGATGGGGGACAATGTGTGAGGTCAGTATTTTTGTAAATAGTTTCAGGTCAGAGTTGAGTAACGAAATGGGCCTATAATTCGAGCATAGTAGGGGATCTTTCTCCGGTTTTGGGATGAGAGTGTCATGGGCCCGCAATGAATCTGCGGGGAACGCCAAACCCTTGCCTACTGCATTGTATCCCTTCAGGAAATGGGATGAGAGGACATCCAAGAACGTCTTATAATAGGACAGAGATAGACTGTCCGGTCCAGTGGCTCTACCGGTTTTAGTCTTGCTTTTAGTCTTGGAAGGTGTAATGCTCAGGGTTAGTAGCAGGGTATGAGGAGGTTCAGCAGTAGCAGGGATGTTGACTAAGCACATGGAGGCAGAGTCTCTATGTCCAGCGTCTGCATTTGTTGCACGAACACAGGACAAGTAAATCAGCAAGGAAGGAGGAGAGTTGTGATTTTAGTCAGCAAGGGGGCAGAGTCAAGGCAAGTATGTTAGTGTGGCCCTGAAGGTTATAGAGGGAAGAGTAGTATTCTTTAAAAGTCCCGGCTATATCAGCAGTCTTACTCTCCTTCCTGCCCGAAGGGGATATTATCTCGGAGATAAAGGATTGAGCCCTCTCCGACCTTAGTGCCCTAGCCAATGGACTCATTTACACCCAGGTAAAATACGTTTAGCCCTGGCTTGGCACAGAGACTGTAACTGTTCACGGCGAGAAGTGCCAACTCAACGAGGACAGACCTGGCCATGGATTGCTTATGTACCGACTCGAGGCGGGAAATGTCAGCCAATAGGGGCTACATTTTGGCAGTACGTTGCTTTTTAAGTCTAGTGCCCATTTTAATAAATGAGCCCCTGATGTAGGCCTTGTGAGCCTCCCAGAGGATCATGGGATCGCAATCTGTGGTGTCATTACAACTAAAATAGGTGACAAGGTCAGCCTTAATTTCCTCTACCAGTTTAGGATTTTGTAAAAGGGAGTCCTTCGGGCGCCAGTTTCATGGACCACGCTCCGTTGGTAGTAAGTAAGTCAAGGGCTAGAGAAACTGGGGCATGGTCTGACAGTGATATGATGCCAATAGACGCCCCCTGCACCACTGACAGGTCCCGATTGTCCCACCAAGAATAAGTCTATCCTAGAGTACGAGCCATGAGGATTAGAGTAGAAAGTATAATTCCACTCTTTAGGGTGCAGCAGGTGCATCTACCAGTTGAAAGTGACGTAGACTTTTTTTGAGCCTCCTGAGGGCAGATTAAGAGAGATGCGAAGCCGACATAGTGTAACAGGTGCACTCGATCACTCACCTGTTCCTCGTTCCAGGACTCCTCCCCCACTCCCTAGTTAAGGCTGAACGTTACACTTGCCTGACGTTCGAGCAAGTGTGAAGACGCCAGGCAAGTTCCTGTATCCCAGCACCGAACCTCTTCCTCTTATTGGGCCGGACAGAGCCCCTCCAAAACCACCAGCACATCCTGCTTTGACTTCCCTGCAATTCGGTCTCCACTACCTCCTTCATCCCCAGCTTCAGCAAGGACTATTACAATCTGGACTGCAGTTACTCTAAAGATCCACCGTAGGGCACCAACATTCTCCTTATCATTCCTATCAACTAAAATAGCAGTTATCTGGCCAACATTCGTCATATACACGTTAACAAATGTGCATAAAGTGTGCCCTATTCTGCCCTTCAAAAAAATGAATCTACCATCCTGACTATAGCAGGCATCTACAAATAGCCACTGTACATTCCTATGCACCACAATACTAACCCCCTTACATCTACCATCCGGGGAACCACAGTGGTAAGCATATGGGAAGTATTGGTTCTGAAATCTGGGAATGTTGGAGACTTTAAAGTGCGTTTCTTGAACGAAGCATACCTGAGCCTTCAAACGCTGAAATGTGTTAAGTACGGCCGTTCTCTTCTCCAGAATGTTCAAGCCCTTGAGGTTCCAGGACACCACATTACAGGACACTGGGTGCATTGTCTTGCCTTTTGGACTCACAGGGAGGATGGAGTGCTCCACTAGGAGAGAGAAGAGAGAGACAAGGCGGGAGCCGGAAAAGGCGAGAGAAGGAAAGAAAGAGACTGGTCCAGCCAGTGGAGATAGAGTAGGGAAGGTCAAAGAGGAGACCAGCAGAAAATCTTAGAAAGTAACAATTAGAAGACAACGACACACAAATATAACAAACCAACGTGGTCACTACCCCAAAAGTCACCCACCTAAGAGAGCTATCCCCGTGGGTAGAAAACCTAGGTGGGGGTGTGGCTAGACAAAGCGGAGTCCCACTCGTCCCTTCGCTCCAAAGCCAGGACATAGTGGAGTGGTTAACCACTCGCAGCAATAACTCGGAGTGATAAGCACTTACAGTATGATCTATTAACCACTTCAAGACCAGGTGTTTAGACCCCCTTCCTGGCCAGGACATTTTTCAGTGTTCAGCGCTGCAGTACTTTGACTGACGTTTATTCCGTCATGCAACGCTGTACTGAAATTAATTTTATACCATTTTTGGGGGACAGATAGAGCTTTCTTTTGGTGGTATTTAAACACCACTGGGGTTTTTATTTTTTACTATAATTAGGAAAAATGACAAAAAAATTTTTACATTATGTTAGGAAACATTCATTATTACCCAGTTTTTTGGTAAAATATAAAAGATCTGGTCACGTCGGGTAAATAGAACCCAAACATGTCGAGCTTTAAAATTGCGCACACCCGCGAAATCGCAGAAAACTACCATACCCAAAATTGGCCATAGGCGACACTTTAAAAGCTTTTACCGCTCATCAGTTTAGTGTTATCAGTGATTGATGGCCCTAGACTTATTGCTCGCACTCCGACGTTTGCGGCGATACGTTTGCGGCGATTGGACTGGCCCCCAATGTCCCTGGGGTATCTAGAACAGGAGTACTGCAACAGGCCGGGTAGGACTCTTGGAAACGGTATATCCCCTCAGGCCATAGGTGAACACCCCGGATAGTATACTCAGCCTGCTCAGTTAGTAGAAATCACCCCTTGCCGGAAAATCAGCCGTAATGTTCCCGGAAAGGCACATTGCAGGGTCTAGAGCACCAACTGCCAAGACTGGATCTTGAAGGCCTTCAGGGTTTGCTGGTTGTTCCCAGAGAAGATCTTTTCTACGGCGCTGTCGTTGAGATGGTCGTTGAGGCATAGAATGGAGAGATGGATGTGTATGCTGTCGAGCAGAGCCCCCTGGATGATGTTGTAACCAGTCAGGGACTGGGAAAGGCTCCATTTCCAAAAACTCGTAAAGGGCAGGCAGATCTGTCGGTTTCCTTAGGGCAAAGGTGGAGATGTTTTTCCGCACAATAAGGTGACATGGGAACCCCCATCTGTAGACAATACTCGCTTCCCGCAGGCGTGCTAGGAGTGGACGCAATATCATCCTCCGCTGCAGTGTTGCCCTGGAAAGGTCAGGCAGGACCCGTATTGTAGCCCCATCAAAATCCAGAGGTCCTCGAGACCAAATTCTGCATAGTATTTAATCCTTGACCGGGAATTTCTGTAACCTGCAGATTATGTCACGAGGACGGTCTGGATCGTCCGAACGTGGGCCCAATGCTCTGTGTGCACAGTCCAAGTCAACAACTGTATTGGGTGGATTACCCAGCAGGGTGTTAAAGATCACCACTACTGTATCATGCACGTTTTCCAGTCCGGTAGCTTCCGGAATGCCTCGCACTCTCAAATTGTTGCGCCGGTTTCTATCCTCTAAATCCTTAATATGGAGCTGCATGTTGGACATCATACCGGAACTGTATGTCCCGGGACTCCTTTAGGACCTTCAGTCCTCGACATGGCCCTCGACCCACGTACCAAGTTGCGTTATTTCCTGCTGTAGGTCCTGAAAATCACGGCTGTGCACCTCCTCAATTCTCGCCACCAGGGCCTCAATATCTGCTTTGGTGGAGGTCAGGACGGCTCTGGGTCCCTGGATTGCATGCCTCCCTCCGGCCTGGGTGAAGGAAATGTCTCCTCAGTGTCCTCCGGGACCCCAGATTCAGGGGAGGAGGGCGGGGAGAGCTGGGGAGCGGGCGGTGTCTCGGGAGCTGGCAGCGCCAGCCCAGTGCCACTACTCGAGGCCGCTGCTTTTTTTTCATGACCTACACCCGCGGTCGGTGGAGCTGCCGGGGAGAAGAAGTTGAATTTACCCGGTGCCAGTGGTCTAGGCGTGTCGAGTGCCTTCTTTTGCCTGGTTTTGCTCATGGCAAGGCTGGTAAGTGCAGTCTGAAGTCCTGTATCTGGAGCAGTGTGGGAGAGCAGATGAGAAAAGCATGCTCACTCGGCCATGGCCAGGACACGCCCCCCAGGAAGTACCTATTTATCTACGCTACTCTACTAGCCTTATATGCCTGTGCACAAAGAAAAATTCTCAGAATAATAGCCATATTTGATCGTTCTCGCACATGTTAAAATAAATATTTGGGGGCGCGTCCGGGACATGGAAGAGTAAACACGTGCAATTGCTCTGCTTGTGTAACATTCCAGCGAGCCCACCAGGCAAGACGTGGCACGGCCGATGCGTTCCACGCTGGAATGCATCGACCGCAGGAAGTAATTGACACAGGGGAGGTGCTCTGCGCTCCAGGCTGGAACACGGAACTGGCCGACAGATGGCCCGGCACTTCTGCGTCCGCCGTGGGTATTTAAACTCAGTAAAGACGTGAGCAGGGCGTTCCAATATTGTGGTCGCTACCCTGCTCACGCCGGAACCTGGTGCACTGGTGCCTGTCTCCCTGTACCAACTACCATACTGGCCTCCACCACCCCTGCAGGGGTCTCAAGGGAACCAGCTGATCCTAGCACAATCCAAAACCGCAAGTACCTTGTATACTCACTGCCGCCCAGCTGGTGCTACACTGCCTAGAGGGGAGCTACCTGTTGCTTTGCCTTATTACAATATTTTTTTAAATAAATTCTTTATTTAAAGGTTTTGTGATATTTTTGTCTCAAGTACAATAGAAAAATACCAGTAGTACATAGTGTATTAGAAAATAGGTCAAGGATATCCACTATAACATCAATGTATCCTAGGATAAACATCTTTTAGTACAATCACATTTTAGCTCCAACATTATCCGGCACAATTTGTCCGCGTTAAACCATGTCTGATCATGCAGCGTTAGATAGATAGCATATCCTTATTAATGAGCAAGTGGGGTGGATAGAGGTGAAGAGGTAGGAAGTGGGGGAAGAAGAGGAGAGGATACTAAGAGGAAAGAAAGACGAAAAAGTAGTGTAGAAGAGGTAAACAGACATTGTGCCACGAGTCTCCAGCCGAACCCGATCACTGCACCGCGGTTCCTGCCACCTGCGTAACTCCTTTCCGTGGGCTCCCTGCGAGTGGTCGAGGTCCCACATTTCCGCATCTCCATCTCAGATAGCGCAGTCGCCCCCCGTGCCACCCTTGTGTCATACTTTACATGTCCCCTAGTAGTGCATTATATTCCTGGAAGGTAGTGAAATCTACCCAGTAAAACCAGTTGTGATTAAACTGTGTAACGCTGGGATTAGCAGAGGCCAGGAGATCCTCCATTTTGTAGATCTCTCCGACCCTCGCCAGCTACAGTGAGATTGGGGGCGCAGACGTGCGCTTCCAGTATAGGGGGATGCACACCTTCGCCGCACTGAGTAAGTGCACTAAGAGAGACCTCTTATAGCGACGTAAGGGCATGGGTGCCAGGTGTAGGAGATATTCAGCTGGGTCGGACCCCAAAACAACCCCTGTCAATGTGTTGCAAATCTCGGCCACCTTATCCCAGAAAACCCTGAGCAAAGGGCAGGACCAGAAGATATGCAATAGCGTACATCCTGCGCCTGGCAACGCCAACAGAGTGGTGAGCACCTTGTATGCAAGGTTGTCGGGACTCTATACCATCTGGAGAGAATTTTGAACCCCGTTTCCTGGATACTGCTGGATATAGAAGCTTTTTGTGTCATCTGAAAGATCCTATCCACTTGGGGTGGAGTAAAGGTGGTTCCAAGATCTCGGTGGGGCAGATCAGGCGGGTCGCATACCAGCCTGTAGGCTTCTGACAGGCCATGGCGGGTGGGACCCTCCTTCAAACAGATTTCCTCTAAAGGGGTGAGGGGGGGGCAGCTCCTGTGGACTTCTAACCATTTGGGTGCGGAAATGGCGCACCTGGAGTTCTTTCCAAAAGGTCATGGGAGAGTCGGAGCATGCTTGAATATCTCTAATAGGTAGGAGACCTGATCCAACACGGAAATGGTATATCCTGAAGCTGCCTGACTTTATTACGTGGTTGACCTCCTTGTCATGGGGTGAGAGCGGTAGGTCTGGGTGTCCCAACACTGGGGTCATCAGGGAAGGGCACACATCCGTCCTACAGCCAGTCTTATCCGCTTTGCAGATGGCCAGCGTAGAGCCTATGAGTGGATGAGCCCGAAGGTGGCTTGTATGCTTCCTGTATATCCGGGGTAGGCCCCCCAGGGGAATTGTGGAACAGGACTGCTCCATGAGGATCCACCTTTTTTCCTCTCCCGCTGGCACCAATCTAGTATCCTAGCCATATGGGACTGCCTTGTGATAGTACAAGGGATCAGGGAACCCAATACCTCCTCTGTGTTTAGGTCTAGACATAAGCAGTTGGCTAAGCCGGTGGCTCTTCTGTGCCCAGAGGAACTTGCCAAATTCCACCTTTACCTTCTTCAGGAAGCCAGTCGAAATGTGTACCGGCAGAGTTTGAAGGAGGTAGAGGAGTCGAGGCAGGACATTCATTTTGAGAATGCTATTCCGGCCAAACCAGGTGAATACGTTTTTCGTCCATAGCTGTAGGTCAAGTTTTATCTGGGCAAGGAATGGCGGAAAGTTAGCCGGGAAGATCCCTCCGAGGGAACGTGTCAGGAAGATCTCCAGATATTTAATACTATGTGGAGCCCATTTGAATGGGAAATAAGAGGAAAAGGATTCTACGACTGTGTGGGGCACGTTGAGGTTCAAGGCCTCTGACTTCTGCAAATTTACCTTGAAATTGGACAGGGATTTGTAATGTGCTAGTTCCACTAGAAGGTTTTGTAGTGAGGTAGCTGAGCTCGTCACAAAGAAGAGTAGGTCATCCGCATACCCCGCCACCTTATGGGCCGACCCTCCCGCCTTGAGTCCAGGAAAATTTGGGTTGTGTTGTATGCGGCACAAGAGGGGTTCCAGGGTCAGCACAAACAGGAGGGGGGAAAGCGGGCACCGTTGAATAGGGAAAAGTCAGTAGAGGCCACCCCGTTTAGTCGGACATGAGCTGTTGGAAGTGAATACAGTCCATCTATCCAGTGTCGTTTTTAAAAAGAACCAATCTACTCTATCGAACGCCTTTTCGGCGTCCGTTGATAGGAGAATGGTGGCAATGTCGAGTGACCTAGCTAAGTGAATGGCATTCAGGGCGCGTGTTGTATTTTCTTTAGCTTACCCTACCCGGTATGAACCCCACCTGGTCGGCTTGGATTAGTCCTGTCATATGTGGCAGCAGTCTATTGGTTAGGATCTTCGTAAATAATTTTAGATCTACATTTAGCAAGGAAATAGGGCGGTAGTTAGCACATTGGGTGGGGTCTTTTCCATCTTGCTCATCAGCAGAGGAGGCGCTATCCTCAGTCACCTGGGAACGGGACTCCGCCAGACTGCTGTGAGCCGGAGATGCACGTGTGGGCGCCATCTTGGATCCCCTGGCTCGCGGCTCCGAGGTGGATTTAGCGAAGAATCCGCGAAGGTCCGGCTTAGGGGAACACTTTGGGGTCCCCTTGGCTTTCTTCTTCTTAGACATGGCCCCGAAACTGCACCGTTTACTATACACCAGCCTGTGATATCGGTCCCGAGGCACGGAGCTCACACGCTGCACGTCCTCGCAGCTCCATGTCTTAGCCACGCCCCCCCTTATTGCAATATTAAGAAGACTGCCTGTTGCTGCTACTATTCTTTGATTGTATGGGTACTTGAGGTATACTCACCGTGTGTATATGGACTGGCCTTCTAATTTATCTTACTGACGCTTAGTTTCTATACAGTCACCGTTCGTTCATAGCAGGGGATTTATGAGAATATAACTCCCCTGTTACTCTTTACTTGTTTATTCGGGCTAAATGATGTTAGAATCCCCAACTCCCTGCTAGAGACTTGGAGTGTCGCCGGGGATTAGAAACTGAGGGCCTCATAAACTAAAAGACTCCGCAGCTGAGATCGTGTACACTACTAGCCTCAAGGTACGTGACAGCTTGCCAGTCCCGCTCTGTATACCAGACTTTTTTCATGCACTTACCCAGCTGATCATGAGCTCTGCCAGACGGAGAAAGACTCAAGACTCCCAGAGAGCCTCCACTGAGGCTAAAATCAATGAGTATTTCAATCCCACGAGCCCGCGGGGATTGAGTGCAGGCCTCCCTGGTGCTGCAGACTTGAGTGGCATACCATCCCCGGCTTTGTTGGCTCCCTCATCTCCTTCTGAACCGTGTGTCTCTCCACCACCATCACCGTTTTCAGAGAGCAGCGAAGACAGCATAGCAATGTCCCTGACATGATGAATAATACCGGCGGTCCTCTGCGGTTGACAGGTGAGGCAGAGGGACTTGATATTGGGGCCGTGCTACGTTCCTTACTGACTAAGGCTGACATAGAGGCTCTGCTGGCTAAGACTGAGGAGACTCATGGCAGAGAGATACAGGAGGTCACCCAATTGACTGCAAGAGTTGATAAGAAGTTGCCAGTCTCTGCAGCAGAAGGGAGACTCTCTTCCCTGAAAACCTTCCAAGATACCCAGTCACGCCGGCGCTCTGACTTACAATTACATCTTGAGGACTTAGAAGATAGGAACCGACAAAACAACTTACGGCTCCTGGGTATCCTTCATCCGTAACGTTCATGCCACAGTAGTGGCCATCTTTAACAGACTTTGGGTAATCCTGACTTAGCCTCATTGGAATTGGACCATGCACATAGAGCATTGGGACCCAGACCTGAAGACCCTGCTCCTCCTAGAGCTATTATATGTTGGTTCCCAAGTTTTCTGTTAAAGAGGACATTTTAGGGAAGGCCTGACAACAGGGCCTATTTGACTTTGATGGTGCTACAGTACATATTGTTCCAGATCTCTCGAGTGCCATGCTTCAACGCAGGTTGCTGCTAAGACCTCTTTTGAAGCACCTATGGAGCACAGGCATCATCTCATTGTGAGGAAGAATGCAACCTCTTTTGCACTCCAGTCCCCAGCAGATCTACCTGGCCTGTTTGCTCTTCTCGAAATGGAACCAATCAACGTTCAGAATTGACTGCAGTATCTACCTGAATACCCCGGCTGGCAGCAATCTGTGCTCCCCAGACGTATGGCTACACCTCTGCCTTCTCAACGCTGTTGTCCATGGGAATCCCAGTCACCTGGTTCTGCCAATGAGCCTTGAGATATTTTCTACTCCAGTTCTATCCAGCAAGCCTCAGAGACTTCCTACCTTCCTCCGAACTCAAGTGGATGAACTCTGATTCGATGCTTATCTTTTTGTAAGTTAGGGGGGTCCACCGTGGCCTATTATTTACCCAGACTAGGTTGGTTTCATGCCCACCAGGGAAGCTCAAAATAATGTGATTAGGATTCTAGATTTGAACCATGCCTCCACTGCTCGGCCAAGGCCTCTTTTACATGAGTCCACAGATGCTGAGAAGGCTTTCGACCGAGTAGATTGGATATTCATGACAATGATGATGATGGCTTGGATGAAGGCTATCTACTCTTACCCCTCTGCGTGAATGGTACCCTCTCTGATGTGTTTTCAATATTTAATGAAACGTGACAGGGATGTTCCCTATCCCCTTTAATTTTTATCATCACTTTGGAACTGTTCCTAAGAGTTTGCAATAACAGTAATATTTCAGGCCTACAGTTGGGTGGAGGGGGAATGCATAAGGTGGCAACTTATGCTGATGATTTGCTGTTCTTTCTAACTAATCCAACGATTTCCTTACCCAATTTGCTACAGGAATCCCACCTGTACAGGGAGATCTCCAACTTTCAGAAATCAGAGGCTCTTAATATTTCGATTCTGCGGACTCATATGGTCGACCTCCGATCTGTGTCCCCGATGCACTGGTCTGAACATTCGGTGAGATATTTGGGTACTAATATCCCTCAAGACCTTTCTTGCACTTTTTCTATTAACTTTCTCCCTCTGTTAAAGGAAATTAAAGCAGACATATCTAAATGGAATGCTAGTATGTTTACATGGTTCAGGAGATGCAATATACAGTAAATAAAATGAACATCTTGCCTCATATGCTTTACCTTTTGCACACTCTGCCAATCTATATTCTGTCTTCCTTTCTCAGAAATGTCAATTCTACCTTCCAGAGGCTAAACGCACTGGAACGCACTCCTTATGCTGGGACTGGGCCCGTAGGGCTTGTTCACACCAATTACGGTGCTTTTCATAGCGGTAGCTGCTGGAACGCACCGCAATGGCTCAAAAATCTTCCCCCTGTGTTCTGGGGTGGGAGGGGGCCTGGTGGTGCATTGAAGTAAATGGCACTGCAGTCACGTCCCCCCTCTCGTAGTGCGATCAAGTGCATGGCAAAACATTGCCCGCGTTCTGTTCCACTGCAAAAAAAGCTGCTTGCTCTATTTTTTTGTGTTTGTAGTGGAATGGAACGCAGGCAATGTTTTGCCACGCACTGCGGCCAGGGGGGGGGGGGGGCAAAGCAGTGCCATTGAATTCAATGCACCGCCACGCCTCCTCCGGTCCCAGAACGCAGGGGGAAGTTTTGTGAGCGATTGCGGAGCGTCCCAGCAGCTGCCGCTCTGGAACGCATCGCAATTGGTGTGAACAAGCCCTTAAACGCTGTAAAGTCCTTTTTTTTTTTTTTTTTTGCGTACCCTGTATTTTTTATGTGCAAAAAAAAAACTTCAGAAATAAATAAAATGTTAAAGAAAAAAATAAAAGAGTGCTTCACTAACCTGACCACCCTGTGCCCCTCCGCCGGTATCAGCCTCCTCCTTGCACTCCTCTGATGCCATCGCTTGTTGCTGCGCTGATAGCTGCTCTCCAGTCTCCACCACATGCCGGGCTGGCGGGCGGGCTCTCTCCTGTCTCTGCAAGCGAGGCTGTAAGAACTGGCGGAAATAGTTCCGCCAGCACCAGAGGGAAAAGCCGCGCCAGAGGACCCGCTGCGTGGCTGTGACAGCTGCAGGAAGGGGGAGGAGGGTTCCGGTGCGGAGGCTGTGGGGGAATTGCCGGTGATCGAGTTCGCACTTTCGATACATCACCGGCGCGGCGGCGCCCCATTCTCCCCATCTGGAAATCACTGCTCCCAGGGGCGGACTGACCAGCGTCAGGTTAGTTGAAGCTGCAGAGGCGAGGTAGGCAGCCACGAGGCCCTCGTGAGCGCGAGGCCTTAGGCGACCGCCTAACTCGCCTAATTAGAGAGCCGCCTCTGTCTACCTTTGTCCAATTTCTGCAGGCTCAGAAGGCTCCCAGAATTAAGGCTATGGGGAATTGGTCTACCAGATGTAATATTAACCATTTGAAGACCACCAAGTTTACACCCCCTTCCTGGGTGCCCTTCCGGGGCATTTTTCAGAATTCAGCGCTGCAGTACTTTAATTTTAATTTTTTCCGTCATGCAACACTGTACTGAAATTAATTTTGATACCATTTTTGGGGGACAAATAGAGCTTTCCTTTGGTGGTATTTAATCACCACTGGGATTTTTATTTTTTACTATATTAAGGAAACAATACCGGAAATGTTGAAAAAAAACTTTTTTCCCTATATTATGTTAATGAAACATTGCAAATAAATAATCTTTCTTCATACATTTAGGCCAAAATGTATTCTGCTACATTTCTTTGGTAAAAAAATCCAAAGAAGTGTAAATTAATTAGAATGTGTTACAGTTATACAGTCTACAAAACTGTGGTATATATATGAAATGTATCAACCCCAGTACCCTGACTGCCTATCACATTTCTTGAGGCCCTAAAATACCACAACAGTAGAAACACCCACAAAATGACCCCATTTTGGAAAGCAAATACCAAAGGTATTTGATAAGATGCATAGTTGGTGTTTTAAAGATGTCAATTGTTTGCACAAGTTTTTAGAAAATTAAGAAATGTTCTTTTTAATACAAAGTTGTCAGTAAGATATTTCCTATACATAGTAAAGGCATAGCTAGATTTATATCCTAAAACACATTCTGCTACTCCTTGCGAGTATGGAGATACCACACATGTGAGACTTTTTCACAGCCTAGCCGCATAGAGGGGCCAAACAGCCAAGGAGCATCATGAGGCTTTCAAGGGACATACATCAATCATCTGATTCCCTGGCTACCTGTTATACTTTTGGAGGCCCTGTAGTGCCAGGACAATGGGAACACCCACAAAATGACCACATTTTGGAAAGTAGACACCCCAAGGTATTAAGTAGCATGGTGAGTGTTTTGAAGATTTAATTTTTTTGTCACAAGTTTTTGAAAAATGAAGAAAGAAAATGGAAATTTATTTTTTGTACACAAAGTTGTCAGTTAATAAGATATTTCTTATACACAGTATGGGCATACTCAGAATTACACCCCAAAACACATTCTGCTACTCCTCCTGAGTATGGAGATACCACACATGTAAGACTTTTTCACAGCCTAGCCGCACTGAGGGGCCAAACATCCAAGGAGCACCATGAGGCTTTCAAGGGGCATAAATCAATCATCTGATTCCCTGGCTACCTGTTACATTTTTGGAGGCCCTGTAGTGCCAGGACAATAGAAACACCAACAAAATGACCACATTTTGGAAAGCAGACACCCTAAGGTATTTAATAAGTGGCATGGTGAGTGCTTTGAAGATTTCCTTTTTTTGCCACAAGTTTTTGGAAAATGAAGAAAATAAATGAAAATGTATTTTTTTTACACAAAGTTATAAATGAATAAGCTATTACTAACACGCAGCATGGGCATACTCAGAATTACACCCCAAAACACATTCTGCTACTTCTCCCAAGTATGGGGATACCACACCTGTGAGACTTTTTCACAGCCCAGCCACAGAGAGAGGAGTGTAAATACCATGGAGCACCATGATGCTTCCAAAGTGCTCCATGGTATTTGGTATGGAGCACTTTGGGGGGATGGTATGACCCCATTCCCCCAAGCCAAGCAGGCCTTGTGGTACTTGGCTAACCCCAGGAATTAAAAACAATGCTATGTTCAGTGGCTAGCAAGTACAGGAAGCTGGACAAAAGGTAAACAAATTAGTACCTGTGATTCCAGAAGTGCAGCTGTCTTCAGAGGATGACTGGGACTGGTGTTTTGACTGGAACATTGTCAGTTGGACATGCAGATGGGTCGCTACAGGCAGCAGGAAGAAATGTGGTCAACAAACAGCCCTAGGTCAGTTCAGGTGGCAGACGGAGACGTGGTCAGTATGTGGGCAATGGGTCGGTCCAGGCGGCAGGCCGAGACGTGGTCAGTAAACAGGCTGAGGTCAGTTCAGGTAGCAGGCTAGGCGTGGTCAGTAAACAGGCTGAGGTCAGTTCAGGTGGCAGGCAGAGGTGTTGTGAGTATGCAGGCAAAGGATCAATCCAGGTGGCAGGCAGAGACGTAATTGACAAACATGCAAGGATCAGTCTGAAAGGATGGCACCTTTTCAGACTGGACTGAGGTCATGAGTGGTGTGCCTCAGGGTTCTGTGCTGGGCCCCATGCTTTTCAACCTGTTTATTAATGATATCGGGGAGGGAGTGAATAGCCATGTTTCAGTGTTTGCTGATGATACCAAAATCGGGAGGGTAATAGACACGGACTTAGACATTATGACATTACAGGAGGACCTGGATAAAATAGGGGAGTGGGCATCTGTATGGCAGATGAGGTTTAATGTCGATAAATGCAAAGTAATGCACTTTGGAGTTAAAAATAGCCAAATGGACTATACAATTATGGGTATGCCACTAGGGAAGTCAGCAATGGAGAAAGATGTGGGGATCATTGTAGACCACAGATTGAAGAATAGCTTGCAGTGCCAGGCTGCTGTAAACAAAGCAAGCAGAGCCCTGTCTTGTGTTAAGAAGGGAATGTATTGCAGGGACAAGTCTATAATTTTCCACTTCAGAGATCACTAGTTCGGCCTCATCTGGAGTATGCGGTCCAGTTTTGGTCACCAGTACTCAGAGAAGATGCCCTTGAGCTGGAAAAAGTCCAGCAGAGGGCAACCAAACTCATTAAGGGTTGGAGGACCAGAGCTATGAAACAAGTCTGTTAAAATTAAATATGTTCTCTTTGGAAGTAAGGAGAGGGGACATGATTTTCTTGTATAAAATGTTCAATGGTGAAGGCAACATTATTAACAAACTCTTTACGGTTAACCCCATAACAAAGACTAGAGGCCACCACCAAAAATTGGTGAAGAACAAATTTCAGCACACGTGGTGCAAGAGGTTCTTCTCAGTTAGAGCGGTTAAGGTCTGGAAGTCACTGCCACAGGCAGTGATTTCAACAAAGAGTGTGGAATCATTCAAGAAACTCTTGGACGAGTTCCTTGGAGACCATAACATACAGGGGTACAGGTACTGCTAAGAGCAAAATCACACATGGACTCATACACATGCACACACCAGCTCAAGCATAAATGCATACACGCAATAGGTTGTACTTGATAGACTTTTGTCTTTATTCAACCTCAAATACTATGTAACTAAGTCTAGGAAGCATGCAGAAACGTGGTCGGTATGTAGGCAAAGTATTAGGGCAGCAGTCAGAAATGTGGAAGTTGGTACACAGGAGATCGGGTGCAGGTGAATAGCATCTAGTCAAGCACATAAACATCTTCACCATACCTACACTAATATTGTAGTGAGGTATGGTAGAGGCGGAAGCAGTCTTTGATGCAGAGGCCAGGTTTTGATGGACAGTATGGAAAATAGTAACATGTGTCCCTCCTTATTCCGTTTTTGCTACACACAAGATATTTTCTTTGGGGTGACCGGTGTTCTGGGGTGGAAGGAATTTTATCAGGAAAGTGTCTATCGTGCAGCCTGCTGGCTGCATCAGATGGAAGACTTTCAGCAGCAGGGCCTTCCTGGTAAATCAGGGCTGTAATGATGTCCTCTTGATATTGGAGGTAAGAGCCAGCTCTTATCTCCAATATCAATAAATTACGTATGAATTGTACATAGCCAATTGAAAAAGATTGATGGAAACTTTTCTATACCAGTGAACGGATCTTCTGGTTGCCAAGTAGGGCTGCATCATCTGGTCGTTGAAATCTACACCACCCATATTCAGATTGTATTTGTGGACACCCAGAGGTTTTTGAGACAGGCCAGATCTTCCTTGGATTTCCACAGAGGTGTCAGGGTGGATGGATGAAAGCATATAAACATCCCGTTTGTCTTTCTATTTGAGGGCCAAAAGTTTGTAATTTCTCAGACTTGCGGTCTCC
Source organism: Nanorana parkeri (assembly GCF_000935625.1). Lineage (NCBI taxonomy): Eukaryota > Metazoa > Chordata > Amphibia > Anura > Dicroglossidae > Nanorana > Nanorana parkeri. The sequence continues at coordinate 52,506 of NW_017308723.1, read as the reverse complement.
CTTCTTTTCAGCTTCTTGTGGACTAGATTTTGGGGAAAGCCAATCTGATTTGATCGCACTGTATTGCAGGCTGGGGTTTGTTGGAGGAAGAGGTGTTTGAACAGGGGTATGCTGCTGTAGAAATTGTCCACATAGAGGTGGTATCCCTGGTGAATAGGGGTGACAATAGGTCCCACACAATTCTACCACTGATTCCCATGTACGATGGGCACCCAGGGGGCTCCAAATGGCTATCCTTGCCTTCATACACACGAAAGTCATATGTGTATCCGTTGTCTCTTTCACAAAGCTTATACAGTTTTACGCCATACCTGGTGCGTTTGCTGGGGATGTACTGTTTTATAATAAGCCTGCCTGTGAAATTAATAAAGGGATTCATTGATGCAAATATTTTGCTTTGGAGTATAATGTCAGGCGGTGCCGCGGACTCGCAGCAGGGGTAGGAACCCACTGGCAGGAAGCGGACCGGAAGATCCAAGAGCGAGGTACAAGAGGGCAAATCCAAAGGGATAGTTAAGTCCAGTCAGGGTCAAGGCAGGCAGCTAAGGCTCAGAAGCGATAGTCTGGCCAAGGGGTCGGTAACCAGGAAGTTCGGATGAGGGGTCAGGAAGCGGCAGCAGGAACAAACAAAGGGGCTAGGCGATCACACCATAGAGGTGGAATAACTCAGCAACAAGGCTCTGACCAGGTTTTATAGCCAGGGGAATCAAAGCCACTCCCTGGTCGCCGAGGCAACCAGGAGGCTTCTCCGTCCGGGAGCCAATGGTAGGAAGAGAGGGATGGAAGGTGTGCACTGGGAACCTCCCCCAGCAAGGCCCACACCCGACAGCCCTAACGGGCGCAGGCGCGCCACGCCGCGCATTTCGTGCATACGCACCCGCAGCCCCAGGAGTTCTGCCAGGCTGAAGGAGCCCTCATGCCCGAGAAGAGGCCTAATTTTTTGGAGCCTATCATATGTGGGGGTCACGTCTGGCAGGGCAAATTTAATTGTCGCTAAAATTAAGGAATCTCATTATGTTTTTATATCTTCTCCTGGGCATCATTGCAGAATACATTGCCATGTGATGGATTGGGTGTGTAGACCAGTACGCATTCAGCAATTTTTTTTTTGTGAGTCCCATATTCAGTGTTAGGTCGAGAAAGATTTTAAATTCAGCAACAGTCAGAGGCCTCTACTGAAATGGTCTGGCATAGGAGGAATGGGGATTGCTTACAATTAGGGATGCACCGATACCGATACAAGCATCGGTATCGGCGGCGATACCGAGTATTTGCATGAGTACTCGTACTCGTGCAAATACTCCAATACATAAAACGAGTACCTGTGCCGCGTCCGCCATCTTCAGGGACCCGAATCCGCCGCACACAGGACCTCCATCGCGTCTTCAATTAAGCATGATGGCCGCGACCTCCTCTGTCATCTGCTCCATTCTGACGTCTTCTCCCACTGTCCCCGTCCGTTCCGCCAGTCAGCGCTGGCGGATCGGAGTGGGGAGGGGGGAATCCAGCCCCTCCCCTGTCATGGCAGAGACAGGATCGAGAAGTGAGCGAACGCCGGTATGCATTCCCTCACTTCCCGATCTACTGAGCCGACCTGTGACAGTCTCATTGTCACAGGTCGACTAGAACTATGAGGTGAGTGAAAAGCACTCACCTCATAGTTCCCCTTTAAAAAAAAAAAAAAATCATGGATTCTTATGTGAATATTTTATTCTTATATCACAGTGTAAGCATGGCTAGAACTATGAGGTGAGTGAAAAGCACTCACGTCATAGTTCCCCTTTAAAAAAAAAAATCTTGGATTCTTATGTGAATATTTTATTCTTATATCACAGTGTAAGCATCACTAGAGGATTTCTACTATTTACAAAAACCAGACTGTAACCTGGAGAGCCGGAGCCCATCGCTGGTATGTGAATTTAATGCCTTGATTTTTTTTTTATGAGCTAGAAATGGGGGGAATTTTAATCTTTTAGGCTCCATTCACATATAGGGTTTGCGTTTCCCACGTGGTCTTCCGCACGGGACGCAAACGTTATATGTGAAACAAATGCATGATTCCGCTCCTTTGTGGCCATTATATAGTTACGAACGCACGGAATCTGCCGGATTAATGCACTTGCACTATTTTGGGGGCTACGTGGTTTCCGCAATAGTCTGAAGAATGCACATTAAAGTGCATTTTTTTTTCTGCTTAGTGTGGCTCCGCACGTATTCGTACAGCTGACTTCACGGACAGCCGCCCGTGCATAGTCACATCTCCATGTCTTTTTTTTTATATTATAAATGTTATAATATTAAAAAAAGACATTGAATAATGAAATTAATATTTATCATGCCATTGCTAACTAAGGCTTGTATCCCCCTAGTGGGGAAAATTGATTAGCACATGTCCAGACTACAGAACAGTGTATTATTGTATAGTTTGGCACAGCTGTATCCAATTCTGCATACCTGGCTTTATATTATAAAGTTCTTATAATATAAAGCCAGGTATACAGAATTGGATATAGCTGTGCCACACTACAGAGTGTTCATGTTCTTCATAATATTAAGAAACTGACCTAAAACTTTTTACTGTAAACTCTGTAACGGGGACTAGAGGCCACCACCTGTAACGGACGCACCCGTCCTTCGGTCCAGGCACCTCCAAGCAGTTCCGTCGGGGCTGTGGCGACGTCACCGGAGTCGACGTCAGGGAGCTCCACCCCCTTCCTCTCAAGCCGACGAGGTCACTTGCCCGACCTTCGTGCAAGGGTTTTGACGCCAGGCAAGTTCCTCCGCGGCACTACTGGACCATCCACTACTTTTGGCCCGGACAGAGCCCTCTCCTCACCTCCTGACAGCTGCCTCGAACTGAGACCTCTCTGTGACGGACCGCCTGGTACCCCGACTGGGTACCTCCGTCAGAAATCAGCTTCCTCTCCGCTGGAACCCGAATCCCAGTGTCCTCAGCCCAAACCTGCCTAATTGTTGGACAGAACCAATATATTAGGGCAGAACGCTAAACCACTTAATCATTAGACAACACCAATGTTGAGGTGGAAACCAAGATCTGCTTTATTGAAGACCAGCTCAGTATATATACAGTTCAAGAAGTCTAAACACATAACGCAATCAAACATGAACAGCATGCAAACAGACATCCCCTCCCCGATGCCTTAATGAAGAAATAGGGAGAGAGGAGACGCATGTGATGGGATTATCTCCTGAGTGTATCATAGGGTGATCTACTCATCTACACCCGGAGTCAGCTACTCCTAGAATCAGCTATCCTAATCCCATCATCAACACAAAGGGACCAATAAACTGTAATAGTTCAATGTCCAGAATTATCCCCCTTCAGTGCTCCTGGATTCACAGCCTGTACCTATAATAAACACAGGGTCATCCAAATGTAATGCCAGGGAAAATGTGCAGTACATCCCTCCACACATAAACCTGGTAGAATGGTTAATTGTAACCCCAAGAGGTCCGAGGGGGGTCTCCATAGTTCTGGGTCCATAGTCAGTAGGAAGGAGGCTAGCCCCTAGGCTCCTCCAACAGCACCAGTGACGGTTTAGTCCGTCACATTTCTCCCCTCCCAACAGTAGACTAACCAGGTACCAGAACACCAACTGGTCTGGACCTGTGTTAGTCGGGCAAGATAAATTCAAAAGCTCTTCCAACTGGTCCGCTTGACTCTCCTGCAGGAGAGTGATGCCACCCACATCATCTCCTGGGTACACACACTGCCGCTGGGGAACGAGGATGCTCACCTCCCCTCCCTGGAACTCCGGGTGCCGCTGGGGAGAAGTGTCGGGTACACTCTCTCCTGGGAACATTTCCAGCTGCTGGGAAGAAGTGACAGCTGTACCTTCTCCCTGATGCTCCATCTGCCACTTCGGAGAGAGGTCGGCTACCTCCACTCCTTGGATCTCCATCTGCTGCTGGGGAGAGAGGTCGGCTACCTCCACTCCCTGGATCTCCATCTGCCGCTGGGGAGAGAAGTCAGCTACCTCCTCTCCATGGAACTCCATCTGGCGCTGGGGAGAGAGGTCGGCTATCTCCACTCCCTGGATCTCCATCTGCTGCTGGGGAGAGAGGTCGGCTACCTCCACTCCCTGGATCTCCATCTGCCACTGGAGAGAGAAGTCAGCTACCTCCTCTCCCTGGAACTCCATCTGCCGCTGGGGAGAGAGGTCGGCTATCTCCACTCCCTGGATCTCCATCTGCTGCTGGTGAGAGAGGTCGGCTACCTCCACTCCCTGGATCTCCATCTGCTGCTGGGGAGAAAGGTCGGCTACCCAGTGGCGTCACAAGGGTGGTGCGGGGGGTTCGGCCCGCACCCGGGTGCCACCATTGGAGGGGTGACACCAAAATGACTCAGAGTCATTTTGGTGTCACCCCCCTCTGAAAAGTCGGGCGCTCGGTCATGGACCGAACGCCGACAGTATCAGGAGAGAGGAGGGGACCCGGCGGCATACCTTATCCCGCCGGGTGACTGTCCCCTCCTCTATCTTGGTGATGGATGCCGGCAGGTATCAGCATACTGCCGCGTGTGCGCGATGACATCACGCGCATGCGCAGTGACGTCTCGGCAGGGTGACACTCGGGTACCGCTCCGGGTGTCACCCAGCCTCGGGACGCCCCTGCGGCTACCTCCACTCCCTGGATCTCCATCTGCCGCTGGGGAGAGAGGTCAGCTGCCTCTTCTCCCTGGAATGCCATCGGCCGCTGGGGAGAGAGGCCGTCTGCCTCCTCTCCCTGGAACTGTGAGGCTGTACCAGGTGCCGGGCAGAGGCTTGTAACCCTTTGTCCTGTTGCCAGCGCCTCACCTGGGGACTCAGCAAGCTGTACAACCTCCAAAGTAAAATCCATTAAATCCAGTGTCTCTGGGGATGTGGCTTCCACTGGGTCTTCATCTTCGGAAGGGAATAACAGACCACTTTCCAGCAGCTCCCGGTAGTCCATCTTTTGGGGTCCCCATGTGACATTAGGGAGACCCCCTAATGTCTCCATAAAAAGGACCTTGTTAGTGTGCCTTTGCTATTATATAGGGGGATTTTTATCCCCCTATGTAATAGCAATGACATTAAGTGTAAAAAAAACATTAAAAAAGTTTTTTTTTAAACCCCAAAAATTCTTAAGTCCCCCAACCCCACGTTTACACACATAGAAACATAAATATGCGTCCGGTGCACCAGCGTGCGAAAACGACAATTGCGCTACACACGTTGCATATCGCCACGAACGTCGCAGTGAGAGCAATCTAAACTGATGAGCAGTAAAAGCTTTTAAAGTGTCGCCTATGGCCAATTTTGGGTATTATAGTTTTTTGAGGTTTTGCGCGCGCACGCAATTTTAAGGCTTAACATGTTTGGTGTCTTTTTACCCGATGTGACCCCGTCTTTTATATTTTACCAAAAAAATGGGTAATAAAAAATGTTTTATCATTTAATAAAGGGGAAAGTTTTTTTTTAAATTCGGTAATTTTTCCTTAATATCGTAAAAAATAAAAACCCCACTGGTGATTAAATACCACCAAAAGAAAGCTCTATCTGTCCCCAAAAAATGGTATAAAATTAATTACAGTACAGCGTTGCATGACGGAATAAATGTCAGTCAAAGTACCGCAGCGCTGAACACTGAAAAATGGCCTGGATGGGAAGGGGGTTTAAACACCGCGGACTTCAAGTGGTTAATCCCAGGTGTCTAGCCTTGCCTGTACCCCCCTGGGCGGAGTGAGACTCTGTCATATTGTGGGACAGCCAATGGTGGATACTGTAATATGTGTACAGTACAGCAGCCAATCACTGGGCTTTTCTCAGCCAGTGGTGCATGCTGGGACAGAGTACATATATTGGTGGGAGCTGCCATGTGCTCTCTCTCTCGCCGGGACCAGCCATGGATTAGGGCTGGGTACTGTTCAGCCTGCCCACCCCAGGCTAGGCCGAGGCCTGGGGGTGGGCATGGGCTGGAAGTGAGGGAAAAGGTTTGCCTTAGGCCTCCAACATGGAGGAGGCCTGAGAGACTGAAAGAGGAAGAGAACCGGGACCAGTGCAGGCTCTTGAAGTACCCTGGAACTATGTGGGCTTCAGAGCTTCTGAAGGTTAACCATAGACACCTAGAACCCCTATACCCTCTATCCCAAAAAAGATGTTCAATAAACTGTTCAATTAGCATTCTACTACTGAAGTGGATGGTGGGAGGAGCTCCAGGTGGGGGTCCTCATTTAGCTGGCCGGCGACTGCCAGAGGATCCAGACACGCGCGTCTCACCAGGCTGGTGAAATCGCACATAGCCCTGGTGGGACCCCACAGAGCCCTGGTTTAACCAGGGCTCTGTGGGGTCTCACCAGGGCACTGAGGGGTCTCACCAGGCTGGTGAAATCGCACATAGCCCTGGTGGGACCCCATAGAGCACTGGTTTAACCAGGGCCCTGAGGGGTCTCACCAGGCTGGTGAAATCGCACATAGCCCTGGTGGGACCCCATAGAGCCATGGTTGTGATAATCGTCCCGGACCGGGTCTTCTTATCGAATATGGATCACAACTGCGGTGTCTGGGTACGGGTATCAGAGTAACAGCTGCCCTCACGTGCCCCGTTTTTGTATGAGACTGAGAGGGAGCTGCTTCACATCATTTCCCCGCGGGGTTTAAGGGAGCTGAGTAGTCACAGTTATACCTGGTTAATCACAGCAGTGGGTATAACCAGTATGAGATAAACAGTATGGCAATGGTCTGGTTGCATGAGATGAGCAGTACTGCAATGGTTAAGTTCAGCATGAGATGAGAAACACAGCAGTGGCTAATCGGTATTATATGAGTAACACAGCATTTGTATAACTAACAATAGCATTCGACTAAATCACCATGGGATGAGCAGTATGGCAATTTGATATTTTTAACATGAGGAGAACAGTACAGCAGTTTTAAGGTGTAGTAGCTGACAATATTCCTGTCTGGTCTGTGAGACCTGGAGCCAGCTTGTGCTCTATCTACAGATACTTGCTGTTCTGCTGGAGTTCGTGGCAGAGTGACACAGGCTGGAGCTGGCTTGAGGCAGGGACACTGGTTGGAGCCTGCTGTGTTGCGGCAGTGACACGGCTTGTCCCACCCTCGGCTTATATTCGAGTCAATACTTTTTCCCATTTTTTTTGTGGTAAAATTAGGTACCTCGGCTTATATTCGGGACGGCTTATACTCGAGTATATACGGTATTAATTGTACATCTATTGTCTGCAGTGTGTACTCTATATGTAATACATATAGAGTACACACTGCAGACAATAGATGTACAATTATCCTCTGCTAGTATGAATGGATTAAATGATCCATAGTACACAATATGTACATAACATGTAGTTGTACTACGAATCATTTAACCCATTCATGTTAGCAGAGGATAATTGTAAATCTTTTGTCTGCAGTGTATACTCTATATGTAGTACATATATACACTGCGGGGTGGGAAGGTTTGAAATATATATAAATTATCAATAAAGCTTTGATTTGTTTATAATGGAGGGTCCCCTGTTAATTTGTTAACAAAAACGATTTTACCCCGAAAAAGGGGATCCCACCACTGTTACAAAAAAATTTTTGACCATACACTTTATATTAATCGTAGAAAATTATTTATTAAATATATATTTAAAATTGCACATATAGCAAAAAATCCCATATAAAAAACATCAACAAACATATAAGTGGCTGCATACGGCTGATAAATAAGAAAAAATGCATGTGGATAAACATTGGTTAGAGGGCACACCCTGAAAAACTCCACTTTATGAAGATATAAGAATTGGATTCCCAAAGATTGGAAAGGAGATGTCAGATCTCGTCATACACGTGTATGGAAAAATGCAAAAAGAAACAGTCAACATGAAAAAATATATATCATACGTGTAGAAAAAAAAAGGATGGATTTCACTCACAGTATTGTGTATGTTTGCCCATATAACAAAGTGGGAGGATCGGAGTGGTTTTACCATGAATATAAATGAATTTCGGCTTGATATGCAAATAATTCAGGAGATCTCTAGCCTCATCTCGGCTTTTACTCCCAGCCGCAGATATATGCCTTTGCTGAACACATGCTTATCTGTAGTGGTGGTTTTCTCCAAAAATGGAAAGAAGATATTAGCGGGTCAGTTGCTCCAATGGAGATTGAAATCATGCTGAGGAATGCTGTTTTTCTCCTGAAATGGAGATTATAGCATCAGGATGGTTAGCTTGTCCAGGATAACGAATATCTGTATAAGGTGCAGTCGGTTCAGGAGATAATGACTCTATCTCGGCTCTTCTGTTTGCTGCATAAGCAGGCCTTTACTGAACAGCTGTTTTGATTTGTTTCCTGGTTGTGTTTCAATCCAAAGAAAGATCCTATGTGACTGGATCCAATAGTATATAAATGTGAATGTAAACTGAAAATTGGTAAAGGAAATAATTTCTCCAACTCCGAAACTCTGTGATATCTCCAATCAAGTCCTCTGGTTGTTTGCTAGACGTGAAGGAGTCAGGGCGGCCTCGGCCGTAGCAGTCACACACAAAACACCTAGCCCACGCCTATGAAGCGTTTCACCCCCGTAGAATATGATTTTTGATATCATATTTGTATATCATATTCATGAGTTCTTGCTTAAAACTCAAAAATTTGTTTAATTACAAAGTTACAAATTTTATATGAATAACTTAATCAAGAAATATTACAGTATAGAGATATAATACATACTTTGTAAACACTTCATAAACTTTGATTGAGAATGTCTCACAGGCTTTCTTAATAATAAGGAATGTGGGAGGTTCTAAGCATCTCTGCCAACATGATTGATCAGTAACACATGTATAGCAAATACAGCATAAACCACAGACTCTAATCTCATTGCATATATTCCCATACTGAACAAATGCATATATAGAAAATCAATCATCACTTATGTTCATCACAGGCATACATAATCCCTATATGAATAATACCCTTTTAACATATTCCCTCTCAAAATGGTTGCGAATCATTTTTCTAAATCTTAATCCATTCATATATCAGGCGTGTCACAAACGTATCACATATATTCCAAGGAACATAAGATGATTGATTTGCATATATTAACCTTGATCCAGTATTGGGAATAATAAGCTTGATAAGACCTTTCTCCTTAAAATATTTACCTATCTTATTCTTTACCAGATATTACATTATTTCAATAAACCATTAATGAATGTAGCGCACATTGATTTGTGTATGTCACTGTATATGTTTCAAATTTTAACTCCAAAAATGTATCTAACTCTAAAAGGCATTCATCATAAAACCTATTATACTAAATTCCATTTTAATAAACCCCGCTAAAGTTCAAATATGACTTTGCTTAATTCAGGTTCATGCACTTATATATCGCATTGTTCTAGAAATATATTTTACAATATCAAACTCATCCTAAATAGGAATTTGAATGTATTTCAGCAAAAAAGAATACTCTATCTCTCTTAATTGACAACAGATGTTCCTGTTACCTACAATAGTAGCATTGTAATGAGCTTTAACCCTTTTTACTCCAAGAATACATAAAATGTGCTTTAAAAAACTGTGTAAAAACTTTTTTCCAATAAACCGAACATGTACGAATAAATAACCAATATGTCAAAAAAAACAAAACTATTTTGTCAATAGTAAAAAGTCAATAGTTTTCTCTATGAAAGGTCTTTTCTTTTGGAGATGGTCTTGTCATCTTCTTCAATGATCATCTAAAGTTAGGAAACTTTTATTTAACATGAAAAAAAACAGATATAGCCATGAAGAGCAAAACTTTATTTGCCTCATCTTCTTTCATAGAAGGCTTTTCTCTCTCTCAACATCTGAATTCTTCTTTTCATCTGGAAGCATCTAGAAGAATCATGTTATCTTCTAGGACTGACTTAAATAATTTCCTGTAACAGAAATGCAGTATCATTATTTTGGCATAAATATTTTACAATGGCTAATTCATGTATTCTGTACATACTTTCATTAATTACAATATCTGTGCACCTTTACTCCATACTTAGTGGAAATATTTGATCAAATATCATATCTACGTCATTGTATGTCCATGTTTCATGAATTGTGAGTGAGACATATCTACCTATACTTTCCTTGACAATAAATTGTCTATTAAGAAATTTTCAGATCTTTTTCTGTCTTCAATGGCCTAAACTCTCCTGCATGTACTATGTGTCTGGAATCTGTGTTTAGACATGACAGGACGCAAATTCTCTTTCTGGTCTTGACTCAAATCCTTGTTTTCGCAAACAAATAAAGGTTTTGTATCAACCCTTGAAGTATCTTTTACTTCTGCAAAATTAGAGACATGCGTGCTGGTTTTCTGTACTAAAGGTGTTGCTTTAATGTCAAAGTGTTCCTTTGTAGCTGACTCATTGGCTAAGATACATGCCATTGAACATCCTATGCTCAATTCATGATTATCTTTAATGTGTGGAGGTACTTTCACAATTGCATAGTTTTTACTTTTAGAACCAAGTTCAAGAATTGACTTGAGAAGTTTTTTTTTTCAATTCTTTGTTTGAAGGATCTACAGTTTCTTTCTGCTTTATGAGTGGTACATCTGTTAGTGCTTGAACTACATCTGATTTATCACTATAAATAACAAGTGGAACCTTATTTATCTCCTCATTTACTATTAACGCTGTTTTGATAGCTTCCAACTCTGCATTTTCTGCTGAGTAGGATTTTGGTAATTTCTGTTAGATAGCATATTCTCGTTTAGGCTACCAAATTGCATATCCTGAAAAGTGTCTCCCTGAATGAGCTTCAGTGGCATTAACGAACACTGGCTCATATCCTTCCTCATTTTCTGTTCTGAAAACTTTAGCTGAAAATTCTTGGGAGGTATCTGTACAAACAAAAGTCTGTTCATTATGCTGTGTAAGTTCTATCTCAATCTGTTGAGATGAAAACACTTTGAACCATTTTGAATATTTTTAATGAAATCCTCCTGAACCCTTTCCCTCAAGAAGAACTTTTAATGATGGATCAGGCGTCTGTAAAATAATCTTACTGGATCTCACAATATTTTCTGTCACTTTCAATGCATAATACACTCCTAATAATTCTTTGACACATGACTCAAAGTTTTTCTCCATGGGCGCAAGTAATCTGGAGAAATACCCTAACATTCTTTTATTACCATCTCTGAGCTGGTAGAATGTCACAAAAATTACATCACTAGAAACATGAGTTTGTAAAACAAAAGGAGTTGAAGAAGAAAAATCTATAGTTCCTAATGTTGGTGCATTCTGCAAATCCTTTTTTAGAGTTTCAAATGCATTTAGCTGTATTTCGTCCCACTGACCACATATATCAGATTTATTTTTCAAAAGACAATACAAAGGTCTGACTTTCTCAGCAAATCCCTGTATGAAATCTTTACATATGTTCACTTGACTCAGAAAATCATGTAAGGCCTTGTGAGATGTTGGGATAGGAACAGCCAAAATTGCCTTGACTTGTTCCTGCAATAATTGCCTCTTCCCGTGACTAATGTGCATTGCAAGGAATTTCACTTCTCTCTTCATTAACTGAACTTTTTTAGTGTTTAAAATTAGTCCTGCATCTTGTAACAAAGTCAACAATTCAAACAATAGAGTCAAATGTTCCTGTTCAGTTTCTGCAGTCATCAAAAATGTATCCACGTGCTGGAAAATACAGTCTGGCCTGGAACATTTAGATACAATTTTAGCTATAGACTCATGTACTATGTTGTCACTAATGTCTAGTCCTGGTGGCAGTCTGGTAAACACATATTGTTCATTCTGGAAGGTAAACGCAAGTTTATATTGACAACTTCTTGCCAATGGCATAGACAAATGACTATTTGCAATTTCCAGTACTGAGAAAATTTTAGCATTGGCATCTAAATGTGACATAATATCAGGATACTCAGAAATAACTGGCTTGTTATTTGGGATGTATTTATTTAGTGTCCTGAAATCAACTGATAAAGAATATGAGTTATCAGAATGTCTGATTGGCCAAACACAGTTGTTTACAACTGAGGTTGCTTTCCTTAGCACACCCTGCTGGAGAAATTCCTGAATAATGGCTGTAACTGGACCAACCGAATCTTCTGGCACTTGGTATTGCTTCTGAGGACTGGGGTCTCTACATTCAATGTTCAATTGTGTATCTTTCATTGTTCCTACTTCATTTGAGAACTTTGACCACAAACCAGGAAATGCATGACCCACTTGTGTTAAGGCAATATCATGGTCAGTACCAGGCCACTTTTGTTCCAAAGAAACTTCAGTAGATGTTGTACATATACTTCCAACATTACTGTCTATGGGGAAAAACACTGACCCAATAGTTCTCCTTTAAATCTTGATCTAGACATGGTGAGGCTAATAAACCTTCTCAAAAGGATCTACACAAAAGGATCAATTAACACTGATCTGGACCTAGATGGATCTTTCCAAATAATTCCATTTCCTAAATCAATAACCCAATTCTGTTTACTAAATCACATCTATTTCCAGAATATTCTCTGCACCATGACAATACCAGATATCAATGTCAGTTTTTAATAATCCAGGTATTTCAAAAGTCACATCAGAAATAAGTTTAGCAGTGGAATTACCTCTGCCATTAAAGCCTACAATTTTACATTCAGGTGCATTGGGTTTTAAAGGTAACTTTAGACTTGTAACACTCATTTGAGCTCTAGAATCTATCAAACATTTTATTTTTCTACCGCCTAGTAATCCTCGTATGTGCGGTCTTCCACTCTTATCCAAAAGGATAGAACTAACATATAATAAAGGAATAGCGTTTAAAGGAGAACTATGAGGTGAGTGCTTTTCACTCACCTCATAGTTCTAGCCGACCTGTTAAGATATTTACATAATCAGTCAAACTTTTACAATCAAGACAATTATTATAATTCTGTCGTGATTCCTTTGTCTGCTCTGTACTGTGCTCACTTTCCTGAGTAATCATACAAACATTACGTATTGGATTAATACCTATTAAAGTATTAAATAGTTTAACCATATGCATTACATTCCTAATTTTACATTTCGATTTATTTATAGTAAAGGGTTGCTTATCAATTTTCTCATTATCCTGTAAACACTGTTCCCACAGATTACCTCATAACTCTACATCTGAACAATTTTGTAAAACTTTAAATTCCAATTTGCTTTTAGCAGCCAAAGAATGAATTAAATCCATACTTACTCGATTTTACTCTGAGTTGCTTTCACGTCACGCGTGTATGGCGGGAAATGTCACATCACCACAAGGTAGCAGTTTCTCACGGGAATTCCTTTCCACCCATGAATTGTAGGTTCGTTCGATGTTCCGACTGAAATTTTTGTTTCTCCGGAAACTTGATATCATTATTTGCTGAATTGTGCAATTGTCCATCATTCCCTGTTCCCATGTTAGCCGAGGATAATTGTAAATCTATTGTTGCAGTGTACTCTATATGTAGTACGTAGTATATGTACGTTACACACGTCCAGTACACTGCAGCGATAGATTTACAATTCTCCCCTGCTAACATGAATAGGTTAAAACATCCATAGTACATAATAGTACAAAATATGTAGTTGTACTAAGGATCATTTAACCTATTCATTTTAGCAGGGGATAATTGTAACTCTATTACTGCAGTGTACTGGACGTGTGTACTGTATATGTACTATGGATCATGATTTAACCCATTCATGGTAGCAGGGCAGAATTGTGAGCGCCTCTCACAAGCTCTCACAAGAGGCACCGCGTGAGGCAACAAGGATCGGAGTGAAACTGTGAGTGAGGGAAGCTGGGACGGGGCTGGCTGTAAATCTATTGCTATAGTGTACTGGGCGTGTGTAGTGTATATGTAGTACATATATACAGCACACACCTCCACAATTGCAATAGATTTACAATTCTCCGCTGCTAGCATGAATAGGTTCAATCAGGATCGATAATATATACCCTGTTTCCCCGAAAATAGGACCTACCCCGAAAATAAGACCTAGTACTATTTTGGAGAATTGCTAAAATATAAGACCTACCCCGAAAATAAGACCTAGTTGTGACCATTTTCAGGGCCGGTGGTGGCATAAGGGGGAACATGACGAGCCGCAGAAGAGGCGGGAGAGAATCAGCAGTGCCAATGAAGCCAGCGCTAGAGGAAGCAGAGCCGCATAAGCCAATGCTTCCTCTATAGTGTCGGCTCCTGTCACAAGCGGAGTGATACCAAATGCACTCCGCCTGTGAGGAATCGATAGTGAAAGTGCACTTCACTCATTCTGGCCAGAGATTGGTTACCAAATTGCTCTTGGAAAGGTAAGGCACCCCTGATTGCCCTGATCACTCTATTCTTAATTTTGCCATTTTGGATTATTTGATTTGGATATGGATTTGCATTAACTTTGGATTGTTGTACATAAAAAAAAAAATAAGACCTACCCCGAAAATAAGACCTAGTGTGTTTTTTTGAGCCCAAAAAAATATAAGACAGTGTCTTATTTTCGGGGAAACACGGTAACATGTAGTTGTACTATGGATTATTTAACCAGTTAGTGTTAGTGAATAGGGAGTGCAGTTAGTGTTAGAGAATAGTTAGTGAATAGGGAGTGCAGTTAGTGTTAGAGAATAGTTAGTTTTAGTGAATAGGGAGTGCAGCTAGTGTTGGTGAAAAGGGAGTGCGGTTAGTGTTAGTTTTGGGCGCAAAAATGCACCTTCGCCTGTGTAGGCAAAAATCCTTGCCCCGGCTACAGGTGGGGGCTTGTCCTGTGGATGTTTCTGGTCGCTGTTGAGCCGTTTCTGAGTATTTTTGTGCTGCCGTATCCCATAGCAACTGACCCGGTAACCGTGAAATTTGTGCCCAAAACTGAAGTCCTTAACAACCAAAGGGACTGTTTCCTGTGATTCTGTGTGCTTCTGAACAAGAGAAATGTGCTTTATTCTGAGAAAATGTCATTTCTGGACTGAGTACAGTTTCTGCTGGGAGAGAGGGGGTTAACAGACTCCAGTGAAGGTGAGCTCATCACTGCACGTGCTGAGCAGCCCGCCAGCATGAGTGGGAGGAGTTTCTAGATGTTTCTGGCGCCATCTGGCCAGACCACGTGAGCAGATAAAAGCGCTCTTGCAAACACGGTACAGCTGCTGTGAGACACGTGGAGAGACGCTGCAGTGATTGCTATACTCGCTGAGAAAGAACTAACAAGCATTGCTGGAATTTATTCATGGACGGAGACTGGAAGGTGACTGCACCGGGTATTACAACCTGCCCAACTACGGTCACTGACACTGGGATCCGCCTCAGAGCCTGTGGAGACATCACCGTCTGTGCCTTTGGTGCATCGGAGGCATTGGGAATAATCTGCAAGGCCTGCCAAAGCCTATCTACGAACATTCGACCATGGACCCGCTGCCTAAGCTGTGGAGACTTCTTATGGGAGGTAGTGCCCCAACCCTGCCACCCCCATCCTTCTGGTTAGACTACACCACCGGTCGGCTAGTGGAGGATAAGAAGCTGGCGCAATCGGAACCCGCTCTTGCTATTACTCTGAGGGAGAAAGCAGAACCAGAGGCCGGGGATCGTTTGCCTGCAGCAGAGGAGGCGCCATCGACTAACCCTGATGTCATCAACCCTCCTATCTCCAGCAGCTGAGCAAGAGGCCTCATCAACCGGCTCATCGAAGGATCGGTGCCCAGGACGGAACCTCGCTCTGCAGAGCCACCGAGGAGACCCAGTAAGACCGTGGGGTTGAGGGGGCAGGCGAGAGTTTCTGAGACCCAGACTGTATGCAGGATAGCACCTGTCCAGACCACCGAGACTTTTGTTACTTCCCATGTCACGGCACCTACCACAGTAGAAGGGGGATGTAGCTCAAAGTCATCCAGCACTGTCTCCCTTTGTGCAGTCTCCAAGCTGAGCACAGAGGATTGGAATGGGAGTTCCGAAGAGGAGGGACAGCCCTGGGTGTTGCGTACCACTGAGACGCAAGGGGGCCCCATGTGGTCCGAACTAGATTTCAGGGACCCCTATTCAGACTCTGACTATGGAGAAGTTACTGTGGATGTGGTGGTCAAGCAGACTGTCTGCAGAACAACCAGCTGGCTTGATTGTCGGGTGAATTAGAGCGCTGCTGCTACCCAGGTAGAGACCAAGAGATCCCCTGAGACACCTGTATTGCCTGGTGGAGGAAACCCTAAAGAACTACCTAAGCTGGCTAGATCTCAGCGGGTAGTACACCGGAGGGTGGAACAGGAATACGGATTCCAATACCAAAATGGGTGTTGGAAGAGGTGGAACATCACAGGGAAGGATGGATCAAGGATGCCATATGGGAGTTTCTGGGAGTGCCTGAGCCTAACAGGAAACCTGGATGTTGCACTCGGGTGGATGTGAAATTTGATGGGTGTCTGCTGACCTGGAATTATGGAATTATGGACCAGGCCACAAGGACTTTGTCTATGGTGGTGACAAAATAAACAAAGAGAACCGGTCAGTTACCCTGCCAGATCCCACTGGTAAGGAGTAACAGGACTGCTGAACTATGTTTGAAATGGTCGAAAATATATGTGCTCAGAGGGAAGGACTCTCTTCTTTAGAACACCTCTGTGAAAATCTCACTTTCCTTTTTTTCTATTTTTTTGGCTGAGTAATATGAGAAGTATAAATAATGCACTTAGATAGATATGTTTGAAACGCAACTAAGCTTTGAACCCAGGAGTTAGGACTCTTGCTAGATCACTCCTGAAAACTGTAACTACCTTACAGTACAGTATAAATAATGCACTTAGATAGATATGTTTGAAACGCAACTAAGATTTGTGCCCAGAAGTCAGGACTCTTTACAGATCACTTCTGCGTTTAGTGGCATCTACTCTCAGTCACCTAGGAGAGACTAATGATTCCTCTACTGTTCTGGACCAGGATGGGGATGATGTATAGTAATGGCAACAATGATTACTTTGCCACTTTCTTCAAGAAAGTATGTACCTGGAAGTAAGGATTGTTCACACTCAATGTTTCTTCCACGAACCAATGTTTGGTTTTTTTCTGGGAGTAAGAACTCTGCCTTCAGATCACTTCCTAAGTATCTCCCTGCTCTCTTGGAAAATAGAGAGTGCTAGTCACAATACGTTGAGGACACTTTGGTACTGGCCAAAAGTAAGAAGAACCTTTTTTTTGCTTCTTTTTTTTATTGTCTGGCGTTCCTACTCATTTTCTGGGAACAATAGACCTGAACTTTGATCATTGCTAACTGTTTGATACATGTGGTATGTCATAGATAGCGTAGGATTGTAGGACTGTAGTATAAGAATACTAACTTGCTGCTTCGGCTGAGGCAGAGTGTAAATAGTTCTTCAGGACCACGTGTCAAGATGGTCCCGGTGGGGACTGCAACCTACTTCATCTGTTGCTTGGATTTCGTGTCCAGAGGATATTCCGGGCGGAATATGAATCAGCCACTGTACATGCTTTCAACAGCTGAGGATAGAGTTGTAAGCAGTGAGAGCAGAGTTTCACTTTCTTGGGAGTTAGGCTCTGGCCTCTTGTACATTAGGATATAATGTAGTCATAGGATGGGTATTTGTATATACTTTGATATGTACTGTTTATGTTAGTCAGATAGAAGTAGGGCTCTACTTTTATGCTCACTATGGTAGTCATTCATTGTCAGAGTGTTGTCACAAGATGGCTCATGGCCCAGGGACAACCTCTAGTCTACTACTGTACTGTTAATGGTATAACATGATATGAGATATTGTTCTAAATTGACATTTAATACTATTTGTTCAAAAGTTTGACTTTTTCCTAACCTCCCTTTCCCATCCAATGGTTACTAGAGTACTTACTCTCGGAGGAGAGTTCCTTTTGGTCGCAAATGCTCCAGACTCCAAGGACGTAGTCTTTGAAAGGCGGGGTGAGCGTAGCGCCCATCACCTTTTGTGATGTGACTACTAAGCATTTAGTGATAGCCAGGGCTGTAGACAGCCTGGCTGGATTTGTAGTGGCGATTACATAGTTAATCCCAGATGTCTAGCCTTGCCTGTACCCCCTGGGCGGAGTGGGACAGCCAATAGTGGATACTGTAATATGTGTACAGTACAGCAGCCAATCACTGGGCTTTTCTCTGTCAGTGGTGCATGCTGGGACAGTGTACATATATTGGTGGGAGCTGCCATGTGCTCTCTCTCTCTCGCCGGGACCAGCCATGGATTAGGGCTGGGTCCTGTTCAGCCTGCCCACCCCAGGCTAGGCCGAGGCCTGGGGGGTGGGCATGGGCTGGAAGTGAGGGAAAAGGTTTCCCTGAGGCCTCCAACATGGAGGAGGCCTAAGAGACTGAAAGAGAAAGAGAACCAGGATCAGTGCAGGCTCTTAAAGTACCCTGGAACTATGTGGGCTTCAGAGCATGGTTGGTGTCTTTCCTGTGATTGAGGATCTGCATCCATCTGGACTGTCTGTTACATCAGTGGTTATCTGATGGGATCGGGTGGATCTGCATTGGTACTTTTACAAGGTCTGGTGAGTCTGGAGCTTCTGAAGGTTACCCCTAGACACCTAGAACCCCTATACCCTCTCTCCCAAAGAACATGTTCAATAAACTGTTAAATTAGCATTCTACTACTGAAGTGGATGTTAATTTGTGGGGACCAAAAGAGGGCGGTTAGTGCTGGTGGGCGCAGCTGGAAATCAACCCCTGGACCGACTAGATGTGGACCGGGCAAACAGCGGCTCCCTGCGGGGAGTTATTGCTACACGCGCTTTAAAACAGGGTAAACGCCCTGTTGAAGACTATATTGCGGAGTTTAAATCGTGGTCCACTGAGTCCGAGTGGAACAACGTCACAATAAGGAATCCGTTTAGGTTCGGTCTATCTGAGACGCTAAAGAGCGAGCTGGCCCGTACAGAGATGCCTGCAACATTAGACTCTCTGATCCAACTCAGCATCTCGCTTGACAGGAGGCTGAGGGAAAGTAAGGCCGACAAATTATCTGGGGCCACCTACTTGGCCCACAGGAGTAGTCCACCCGAGCCTGTAGTACTCATGGATATCGGGGCTATACGAGATCCACTCACCCAGGCGGAGAGATCGCGCCGTATAGCCCAGCAACTCTGCATGTACTGTGGCGGACCAACCCACACCGTAGAAGACTGTCCCCATCTCAGGAAGAAGAAGACGGGTGAGTCAGCACACATCTATAAGTTAATTACCACCAACTCCATCGGGACTAAATATCTCAAACTTCTTTTGTCTCTGCAGTGGGACCAAACCAGAATCAACCTCGAGGCCATGATTGGCACGGGGGCATGTGGAAATTTCATTGATTCACAAGTTGTTGTTAACAATAAAATTCCCAAATCCACCAAATTAAGTCCTGTCTCTGTCAGAGTAATTGATGGAACCACATTAAACTCAGGTCCCATAACCTCGCAAATACAACCATTACTGATGGTGACCAACTCATGTCACATGGAATATCTATGTTTTGATGTGATTCCCTCTCCGCATTTTCCTGTTATCTTGGGGCTTCCTTGGCTCCAATCACATCGACCCATGTTAGAATGGGACACCATGACCCAGTGGCGTAACAATCACCATAGCTAGTGACCCAGGCGGCCACTATGGGGCCCGGGGCACAGGGGGGCCCGGCCAGATGCCGTGCGGGCCGCCTGGGTCGCTATGGCATCCTCTGCTGGTGGCTTTCACTGGCGGCTCTGAAGAATTACGCATGGAAAACTTAGCCCAGGAAGCTTTCGACGCTTTGAAGACCCGCTTTACCACTGCCCCCATTCTCCAGTTACCGGACCCCCAATTGCAGTTCATCTTGGAGGTTGATGCCTCCCACCTAGCGGTTGGCGCCATCTTTTCCCAGAAGCCCTCCGCAGTTGGTCCGCTTCATCCAATTGCCTTCTACTCACGTTTGCTTACAGCAGCAGAGATTAACTACCCTGTGGGGGAGAAGGAACTGTTGGCGATAAAATCTGCCCTGGAGGCACCTGCTAGAGGGAACCGCCTTGCCCATCATAATATATTCAGATCATCAGAACCTCCAGTATATACAGAAGAGCAAGACTCTCTCCTCCCGCCAGATACGGTGGGCCCTCTTCTTCAATCGCTTTAACTTTCTCTTCACCTATAGACCAGGAGCGAAAATGGGAAGGTGGATTCTCTATCCCGACTTGGCGGACACTCCTGTCCTCCACATCCAGACTCCCCAATCATACCACAGGAAAAGATAATCAATGCCAAATTCATTCTTAAGGAGGAACTACTGAGGGCCTTGGCCTCATCTCCTCCCTCTTAGGATATGGTGGTAGACGAAGAGGGGTTCCTCTATAAGGATAACAGACTCTATATTCCCCCTCTCTGCATTGTTCAATTCTAAGACTCATGTACAATGCACCTCTAGCTGGACATCCTGGGATCTCCAGAACCTTGGACCTGATTCGACGCCACTTCTGGTGGCCAAAGATGGAGGAGACCGTACGAGAATACGTGACCTTTTTTGAGATCTGTGCACAATACAAACATGAGTCCAGACCACCGTTCGGCCTTCTTACAAACCTACCTATACCGGAGAAGCCCTGGGAGACTATCTCCCTGGACTTCATTGTAGAACTACCCCTCTCCGGGGGATACTCCAGAATTGTGTCGGCTCGTGGCTCTCAGTTCATATCAAAGTTCTGGAAGGCTCTCTGTCTCAAACATCGAATCGACCACCGACTGTCGACGGCCTACCACCCCCAGACAAACGGACAAACCGAGCGGGTAAACCGCTGTCTGGAACAGTACTTACGGTGTTATCGCACCCACCTGCAGAACGACTGGCATGAACTGCTCGCTCTAACGGAATTCTCGTACAACAACAGTACCAGCTCCACCACAGGCTACACCCCGTTTTTTGCAAATTACGGGTTCCATCCCTCGTTCATTCCCCAGGGGATTCCCACGAACAACCCAGCCACGGAAGAGTATGCCCAGCAACTACAGGATCTCATTCCTCATCTGCAGGACAATATTGCGAGAGCCCAGGCTAAGCAGAAACGCTACTATGACCTGCACAGCCCCCATACAAGGAGGGGGACTTGGTCTGGCTCTCCACCAAACATCTGAACCTGGGGACGCCATCGAGGAAATTCAGTGGACTATACATTGGCCCGTTTCCCATCCAATCTCGGATTAAGCAGGCGGCGGTTCGGTTGACTCTGCTGCCCTCTCTGCGAATCCATCCTACCTTCCATGTTTCCCTACTCAAAACGTACCGGCCCAATACCTTCCCAGGTAGGGTATCTCCTCAATTGCCGCCTGTGGACGGATTTATCGTAACATACTGCAATATCTGATCCGTTGGAAGACCTATGATCCTCAGGAGGATTCCTGGGAACCTGACACTGAGGTCCACGCTCCTCAGCTTTTACGGAGATTCCACTCTCTTCATCCTCTGAAACTGCGCCCCTTGGCCCCCAGGGGGGATCCTGTAACGGACGCACCCGTCCTTCGGTCCCGGTACCTACAGCAGTTCCGTCGGGGCCACTGCGACGTCACGGGAGTCGACGTCGGGGGGCTCAACCCCCTTCCTCTCAAGCCGACGAGGTCACTTGCCCGGCATTCGTGCAAGGGTGTTGACGCCAAGCAAGTTCCTCCGCGGCACCACTGAACCCTCCACCATTTTTGGGCTGGACAGAGCCCTCTCCTCACCTCCTGACAGCTGCCTCGAACTGAGACCTCTCCTCCGGTCTACGGGCACCGCCTCTCACGGACACCCTCAGCCTCATCTTCCCTCATGTGAAGGAACGACAGCCTGCATCTCCTCTGAGCTCCACTGGGTGGCACTGTGGTACCACAGGCTACTAACTGCAAGTAGTATCTCCAATTACCAGCTGTTGTAATTGAACTGCATAGGCTATCTGTTACTGCCAAACTGCCTGTTTTGAGCTGCATAGACTATCTGCTATTGCCAACTGCCTGTTTTGAGCTGCATAGACTAGTTGCAATTGCCAACTGCCTCTTTTGAGCTGCATAGACTATCTGCTATAGCCAACGGCCTCTTTTGAACTGCATAGACTATCTGCTATTGCCAACTGCCTCTAATTGCACTGCATAGACTATCGCATACTGGCACTGCTCACATTAATCCGTAAAACCCTTCTCTCCATACATTCTCAAGGCCGTGACACACTGCAGGCGAAGCAGTGCGGAGCGGTGGCGCGCTGCCTTTGCGAGCAGTGTGTCCTGTAATTTTCTTCTGGGCACCTCAGCTGGCGAGAGCTCGCGGAGCTGAGCGTGCCGAGATGAACAATTTCAACTTCAGCCAATCGGCTCGTGCGCATAAACCGGCACGACCGGATGCGACGTCTGGCCGGTTGTTACAGACGTGCCGATTGGCTGAAGGTGCAGTCACTCATCTGACTGCACTCAGCTCACACACTGCACGCGAAGCTCCGTGCCGGAGAGCTTTGCTTCGCTGTGCACTGCTTCGCGTGCAGTGTGTCACGGCCTTTACCCTATCTGCAGCTGAGATCCCCACGCCACCAGACCGGGAGGGCCTGGTGTGTTATACCACCTAAAACTGGTGGAGAAAAGATTTAACCACAAGGGGCGTAGGGGCTTTTTTTCAGTTAGAGCGGTTAAAATCTGAAACACGTTGCCACAAGCAGTGGTATCGGCAAAGAATATTGAATCATTCAAAAAGCATTTAGATTCTGCACTTTAAATTAACTAAACGATTGCTTAAAAGCGAATTTCACTGGATTAATAATTATAGCACATACACATGGTTGAATATAATGATAGTTATTTATGAATTTTACATAGGCTTGTAGCTATTAAATATGCATATTAGTAGGAAATAAGCCATGGTTGGGGTTACGTATAGGAATTTACTTATGTGTATGTGTGTTTGTTTATATAAGTGTATGAATGTGTATATGGGTGTGTATATATTTATATATATATGGACCAAACACTTTTTTTTTATAAACTACTAGGGATGGTAAACTTATTTTAGGGAAGAGGATAGCTACAAATGTTTAAGCACTTATTATTTGCTTTTGATTGCACAAATACTTTTGAATCTTTTTTAAATTTTTTATTATATTAAATAAATACACATATTGATTGTAATTATAGATTAAACTTTACGGTTTTGAAGAAAACTTGATATGCAAACTGATAAAATATGAAATATGTTTTTTTTTTGTTTATGTAGGTATGTGTGGGTACACACAAAGGTTGAACTTGATGAACCAGTGTCTTTATTTAACCTCAAATACTATGTAACTATGTAACATACAGAAGAGTTGGTGGATTAGATAACAAAGCCATCCTCATCCTCTGCCACCCAGGCTCATAATGGTTCTCAGTCCACCAAAGATGCCAAAGCGGCCTATTCTGCCTCCTTGTCCACAGCTACTCGAGCCTCACCATCATGCATGGAGGAGTCAGCTGAATTGTTCCAACACACCATCAGTGACATGCTGCTGGAGGATGCGCAGCAATTCCAATGGCCTGATGTTGGCTCTGAGGTGAGGAAGGGAGTAACATCAGCCTAGAGGGAGGGGGTGCCAATGATACACAACAAACTGGCACTCATGTTCCCCCAGCTGCAGCATACTGCCAGGTTGGCTCCAGTGATGAGGACAGCGGGGGTGATGATGATGAGGTCACTGACTCCATTTGGGTGCCTTATCGAAGAGAGGAGGAAAGTGAGGAGGAGGCACAACCCCAACGAGGCACTATGTCCTCCAGGGGAAGCCGTATGAGCAGCCAAGCCATTGCATCATAAGGCAGAGCTGCACTTGTGCAGGGCGCTGCTGTCTCGCAGAACACTTCCAGGAACTCAGCTGTCTGGAAGTTTTTTACCACATGTGCAGCAGACCGCAGCATTGCTATTTTCAACCTGTGTCTCAAGAGGATCAAGCGTGGCAAAAACATCAGCTGCTTGGGTACCACATGCTTGGAGAGAGATATGACCACCTGCCATGCATCCCGTTGGGAACAGCACCATAGAAAGGTCAACACTTCTCCTCGCTCCTCATCTGTCATCTCTACCCCCACTATACGTCATGCCATGTCCACAACCTCCACAGACAGGGGTGATGTTATAGCAATAGGTGTCACAGGTCCTTCCACTGAATCTGCCAGCAGCCCACCTGCTGCAGATTTTAGAAGTCAAATTTTGCTGCCTCAGCGGAAAAAAAAATACTGTCCTACCCATCCACATGCTCAGCGTCTAAATGCCAGCTTGGCCAAATTGCTAGCTTTACAGCTGCTGCCTTTGCATCTGGTGGACTCTGCCCCTTCCGTGAGTTTACAGAATGTGCTGTACCACAGTGGCAGGTTCCCAAACGCCAATTCTTTTCACGGAAGGCCATTCAAGCACTGTACCAGCATGTGGAAGGCAATGTTTTGGCCTCGTTGGACAACGCAGTCAGCAGCAAGGTCCACATTACCACCGACACATGGTCTAGCAACATGGACAGGGATGTTATATTTCCTTCATGGCACACTGGGTAACTCTGCTAGCAGCTGGGAGGGTTCCAGGACGGGGCTTACTCAGTCCCCACGCCTTCAAAAAGCTGCTGATCTGAGATCTGTCTGGTCCACCCCCTCCTCTTCGTCCTCCACGATGGCCTCCTCTGCAGAATTTTCCGACGAACCAGCAGTTCACTGTAAGCATTCAAGGGGCTACGCAACGGCTCATGCAAAAAGATGCCATGAAGATGCCAAAAAGTTGCCATGAGCTGGTTTGTCTAGGGGACAGGAGCCACACCGGGGCAGAGATTTTGTCAGCTCTGGAGGGGCAGGCCCAGAGGTGGTTAACATCACGCCAGCTTGAGCCGGGAATGGTTGTATGCGACAATGGCAGCAACCTTCTCTACGCCCTACACCTGGAAAAGTTGACGCATGTATCATGCTTGGCACACGTTCTCAATTTGGTAGTACAGTGTTTCCTAACCAGGTACCCAGGGCTGCAAGAGC
This sequence comes from Nanorana parkeri, assembly GCF_000935625.1. NCBI lineage: Eukaryota > Metazoa > Chordata > Amphibia > Anura > Dicroglossidae > Nanorana > Nanorana parkeri. The sequence continues at coordinate 27,532 of NW_017308723.1, read as the reverse complement.
TTCTCAGGCAGACCAGAAAAGTCTGTAGCCATTTCAGGCAGTCATACCCAGCAAGTGTTCATCTGGCTGAAATTCAAAGGGAATTCCACCTGCCCACAAACCGTCTGATTTGTGACAGGTGGAACTCGACTTTGGCAATGCTTCAGCATCTGCACAAGCAGCAGAGGGCCATCAATGAGTACCTGTGTGATTATGGCACAAGGACAGGCTCAGAGGACCTTTTTTTCCCCACATCAGTGGCTGCTGATAAAGGATGCATGCACTGTACGGTCACCATTTGAGGAGGCAACAAGGATGGTGAGCAGGGACAATGCATGCATCAGTGACACAATCCCTCTTGTGTTCCTGCTGGAGCACACGCTGTGGGGAATTATTGATCTGGCACTTGAGGCAGAACAGCGGGATGAAGAGGAGGACTTCCTTACCTCTCAAGGCCCCCTTTACGCAGACACCATTCCTGCGGGTCCACAGATCACACAAGACGAGGTGGAGGATTATGTCAGCCGTGGGGGCATTGAAGCAGAGGATGACATAAGGCATTCTTCAAGGGAGGGTTTTCCGTCACCAGAAACCCAAGGAGTAGTACGTGGCTGGAAGGAGGTAGTGCATGATAGTGTCACCCTCAGTGACCAAAAAGACTCAGAATCTCATGCCTCCTCCAACTTATGATGCATGGGCTCCCTTAACTTGCAAAGCCTGAGAAAGGACCCCAGGATTAGTGGTATCAAGGAGAGGGATCATTACTGGTTGGCAACCCTTCCTGATCCACACTACAAGCGTAAAGTTGCAGAGCTCATCCTGCCCTCACAGAGGGAGCACAGGATAAAACAACTGGAAGACGCTTTGAAGAGAAACTTGTGTAACACCTTTCCAGACACTGGTAGGTTACCAAGTGATGAAAGAGGTGCTTCTGAGGCTTTGGTTGGAGAAGGTGGAGAAGGGGGCCGTCTGACTGATGCCTTCCGAAATGTTTTCAGAACTTAGCCAATATGCCATGGAGCTACTGGGCTGCCCTGCATCCAGCGTGCTTTCAGAAAGGACGATCAGTGCTGCTGGAGGTTTTGTGACAGACAAAAGAGTGTGTCTGTCCACAGACTCCGTTGACCGGTTGACATTTATAAAAATGAATCAGTCCTGGATCAGCAGCAGCTATCAATCCCCTGATGCTGATGTCACCAAATAGATCGAGGATCTCTGGATTCGGAAGACTTCCTAGGCTGCCTAACTTTGTGGGCAATTATTTCATCATTTTAAAGTAATGTTCTCGGTGTAGTGCACCACCAACGACCAAGACCAAATTTTTCCGCACACGCATGTGACAGGTGCATATGATTTGAATATTTGACTGCAGGGTCCAATCCTGCACTCTTCCAGAATAACTGAAGGGTTACGGTGTGAATGCACTTGCCGACACTAAAGGCCCAATATTTGGGTGCACCGACCTGTGTGGCAGGTGCATATCATTTGAATATTTGACCGCAGGGTCCAATCCTGCATTCTAACAGAATAACTCTGAAGGGCTACTGTCACGTACCTGGTTAGAGACTGAATATGTGAGGAGGCCTCCCTTGCACCATGTGTTCCGAGGACTCTGAGGTTGGGGACAGAGTCCAAGTAGACAGCGAGTGGCACGAGTGCCAGTGGTGATAACATAGTGCAAGTCGATATCCAGGGATGCTGGTAAACGAAATCCAAGTAATCGAGCCGAGGTCAGATCCAATCGAGCAATCACAGTACAGAGAGGTCAGGCAAAATCAAAGTCCAGTAATCCAATCCGAGGTCAGGGGGCAGGCAGCAAGCAAGATTAGTCAGGTCCAATCCGGGTCAAAGCAAGACAAGAAGAATATTAAAGGAAATACAAGAACACAGGAGAGCTGTATCGCCGAGCTCTGTACTGTGCGTGACACCCTGTCCTCTGCACTCTGCGTGACACCCTGACCTCTGCACTCTGCGTCACACTCTGACCTCTGTGTGACACCCTGACCTCTGTACTGTGTGTGGCACCCTAACCTCTGTACTGTGTGTGACACCCTAACCTCTGTACTGTGCATCACACACTGACATCTGTACTGTACGCATAGGTGTCGCTACAGGGGGGCAATTGCCCCACCCTAGGTTATTCCTTGCCCCGCCCTCCTGTATGCCCCCCACCCGCTGGTTCTCCTTTAAAACAGAGGCCCGTACAGTGAAGCGGGTGGGCAGCACTTTCACTTCGGCAGAACTGATAGATCGCCGCTAATGCGACGATGCGGCTTGGGGATCGATGCTCCTCCCCTCCCCCCGCCACCACCCAGAGAGGAAGAAGAGGGCACGAGGACTGAGCACATCAGAACTGTAAGTACACTTTCTATCTGCGATGCACCCCTTCCAGCGCACCCTTCGTTACACGCACCCCTGCGCGCCGCACCCTGCGTTACAGCGCCCCTGACCGCCGCACCCTGCGTTGCAGCGCCCCTTACCAGCGCACTCTGCGTTGCACGCACCCCTGACCGCCGCACCCTGCGCTACACGCACCCCTGACAGCTGCACCCTGTGCTGCACGCACCCCTGACCGCCACACCCTGCATTGCACACACCCCTGACCAGCGCACCCTGCGTTGCACGCACCCCTAGCCAACGCACCCTGCGTTACACGCACTGCTGACCGCCACACCCTGCGTTGCATGCACCACTGACCGCCGCACTCTGCTTTGCACGCACCCCTGACTGCCGCACTCTGCGATGCACGCACCCCTGACCAGCGCACGCTGCATTGCACGCACCCCTTACCAGCGCACTCTGCGTTGCACGCACCCCTGACCGCCGCACCCTGCGCTACACGCACCCCTGACCAGCTCATGCTGCGTTGCACGCACCCCTTACCAGCGCACGCTCCTACGATTCTTGGCAGGTTAGTGACCTACTTGTTCGATAACTGCCGAACGGGCCGGTGTGCGCACGCGCACACTGCCCGTTCAGCATTGCAGTCATCGGAAGCCCGCCCCGCAAGTACGATCTGCCTGTCCAAGATGGGCAGATCGTATGTTTTTTTAAATTACTTTACAACCCTCGCAAGACAAAAGTCTTGCGAGGGTTGTAAAGTGTATGGCCACCTTTACACCATGCACCCGCATGCGATGAACACACAGTTGTACACTACATCTTTAATGGCAGCTGAGAAACCCCATGCGTCGCTGCACCAAATCGGTCAAGCATATCCAAACCTCTGTCATTATCCTTAGTGGTGAGACATGTTGTTTTACATGCTGGTTTTGTGAGTGTGCCATGATGCCTTTCTGCTGTTTTACTGTTCAAAGCCCATTTCGTGTGCACCTTACTGTATAACTGGTAACAAATTGTTGAGTGCGTTTGTCGTTTGTTTTGCCCCCCCTGAACTGATGTCCCCAACATTCTGCAACTTGGCAAATTTATTGGGGTGCATCAGATCAGGGCTGACCACCACGAACGGTATAACAGTGTTTTGCAGGCTAACTTCATTCCCTTCAGTCACACTTACATAAGTTTTTGTAAGGGTGTGCTGGGCTGTTTGGCTCAGTGTACTCTTTTGTGCTAGGTGGCTGGTGATTCAAAATGCCTGCCATGTTCTTCATATTGGTATCTGCCAAACCTAACCCTTAGGGATGTGGCAGGGAAGTTAGAAAAGCTGGTATCTAAGGTTTGAGGTAGGACTTTTTGTTAAATCACTTTTTATTCATTTTCAATGATTTTTTTTGAAAGGAGACGATGTTTACAATACTTTGAACATTGTGTTACAACACAGTAACGTACAGTAGAGGTTTACAACATTCAATGGTGCATTTATAACATATATATATCAAGACATGCAACTGCTTAATTCCTGTAGTCTACTGAAAAGTTAAAAGGAGTGGATAAACCATCCCTCACATTACGAGCCCATCTAATCATAGACTCTGTGGGGGAGACTCAGGGTAAGACAAAAGAGCGGGGAGGGAGAGGAGGATAGGTTGGTAGGGTAGGTGTCTGTTCCGGAAGCGGGTTCAGCGCTCAACTCAGCCAGGGGAAATTTGTAGGTCACTGTCCCCTGGTACAGGAAGTACTTGAAAGGTTAGATCACAAGCGAATCTAGGTGGAAGGTCAGAGGCATGTAGTGGGCGATCCATGGTTCCCAGATTCTCCCAAATTTAGTAAGTGTATCTGACTGGACAGCTGACATTTTCTCTAAGAACATAACTTGCGAAACTCTCTGCTTGACTTCCGAAAAGGGGACCGTAGCCGTGCGCCAAGATCGTGCAATCACTCTCCTTGATTCGGTTAAAATGTTGGTGACCAATTGAAACTGAGTCCAAGTGCATGTCACTGGCTTCTTACCAAGTAGTGCTTCCACCGGGTTTTTGCGGAATGACTGGCCTGTAACTGTATAGATCAACTGGTACACCCTGGTCCAAAAGCGGCGAATCCTAGGACACTCCCACCATATGTGAATGAAGGAGCCATCCACCTGGCAACCTCAAACAGGATGGAGACCTGGAGGGAACTGCACGGGCTATGCGAAGAGGAACCAAATACCATCGCAGCAGTAATTTGTAGTTTGCTCCCACTGCTAGGACGTTGGTAGAGCGCTTTGCAGTTGTGGACCAAATCTGAGACCACGTAGTCTTATCGATAGTATACCCCACTTCCTGTTCCCATTTGGAGGCATAGGGGGGAGGAGACCATTGTAGGGAGTTCATCAAGGAAGCATATAGATGAGATATCAAACCCGGGCCTGGTGTATCGAGCAATAATAATTTTTCAAAGGGTGTCATAATAGTCAGATCCCCAGTCGTTCCAGCGCACGTCTGTAAGAAGTGTTTTATCTGCAGATATTGATAAAGGTCCCTAGTATTAAGCTGATGTTTGGCCTGGAGCTCTGAGAAGGGCACTATACCTGATGTAGTATATAAATTCCGAGCATGGACTAGTGAGCGTGCTCTCCATTTATTAAAGGCTGATGGATTATCATATCCTGGGAGGAAAAGGGGGTTCCCTTGTATGGAGATAAGAGGAATGTGTGGGGATATCCATCTGTGGGATACCTTTAAAGCATCCCAAAGGCGAAGGGTAGTTTAGGTGATCGGACAAGTCACATTTTACCGCATTTTTGGTGGTAACCACGGGAGGTTGTTCAGTAGTATGGGATCACACAGACTGTACCCATGAGTAGGGAAAGGAGCTTTTTAAGGAATCGCACAGGGTGGGGGATAACGATACATTAAGAGCTTTGGTTTTGTTTGGGTTAATTTGTAGGCCAGACAGTGTTCCAAACTGGTGTAGCAGTGGTAAGAGATTGGGCAGAGAGGTAAGGGGGTTAGAAATCATTAGCAGCGCGTCATCCGCAAATAAGCTAATTTCATGGTGATAGCCTGCTACCTCAATTCCCTGGATATCATTTTGGATCCGGATTGCCTGGGCCAGTGGCTTGATTGCCAGGGCGAACAGTAAGGGGGAAAGGGGATACCCCTGTCTAGTCCCCCTGAAAATCGGAAAATTCTCTGACCTGAAACCCTGGTATTGTACATACGCCGAAGGCGTGGAGTACAATGCATCTATCCATCTCAGAAAGGAATGTCCAAAGCCCCAATGCCGAACCACCCCTTTAGGTAATCCCAGCCAATGGAGTCGAAGGCTTTGGATATGTCTAGTGACAATAACATGAGTTAGGTAAGTCTGGAGCGGGCAATATGGAGAATTAGAGAGATTCGTCTGATATTATCTCTGGCCTGACGTCCCGGCATAAACCCCACTTGACCTTTTGAGACCAAGGAACGTACATGTGAATTTACTCTAAGGGCTAGAATTTTTGTAAGTAATTTGATATCTATATTAATTAGGGACATAGGCTTGTAGGTTTCCCAGGATGAGTGGTCGGCATGGGGCTTGGGGATCATACATATTGAAGAGACCAAAGAGTCCCTAGGCGGTGTAAGTACCCTACGCATATCATTAAAAAGTTTAGTTAAAGGAGAACTATGGGGTTAAGGCTTTTCCCCATAGTTCTCCTTAGGGTAACGGGAGGACACAAACTAGCGTCCTCCCATCACCCTAGGTTCAGTATACCGCGAGCTGTAGCTCGCGGTATACTGAAACGCCGCAGTATAGTGAGTGACAGCTGGCTCTGCCTATCTAGAGGCAGAGCCAGCTGTACCCGCCCCCTCCCCCGTCCGTTCCGCCAGTCAGCGCTGGCGGATCGGAGCGGGGAGGGGGGAATCCAGCCCCACCCCTGTCATGGCAGAGAGCCGTGACAGGATCAAGAGGTGAGCGAACGCCGGTATGTGTTCGCTCACCTCCCGATCTACTGAGCCGACCTGTGACAGTCTCATTGTCACAGGTCGGCTAGAACTATGAGGTGAGTGAAAAGCACTCACCTCATAGTTCTCCTTTAAGTGAGGGGAGAGTTCATCTGAGAATTTTTTGAGGGCGGTGAACCCGTCCGGGCCCGGACATTTCCCTCTATTTTGCGTTTTAATGGCACTCTGGACCTCCTCTAACGTGATTTCTGAGTCAATGTCCAGTTTAGATTCCTCAGTCAGAGTGGGAAGATGTAAGTTACTAAGGAAGGATTCAAGGGCAGATTGTGAGATTTGGGGTTGATACAGGGTTTGAAGGCGATGCTGGAAAGTCTGTAGGATCTTTACAGGATGAGAAGTTGGTGGTCCCTATCAACGCGCAACTGGATTGGTATGTGTTTCAGGGCCTGTGTCCCTTAGCCTGGCAGCTAGGAGTTTGCCTGGTTTGCCTCCCTGTAGGTAGAATTTATGTTTCATCCAGCGTAGCTGGGCTTCCGCCCTATGCGTCAAACACAAATCCAATTCCGTCTTAACCGAGGACAGCAGGGATCTATTCTCCAAGGAGGGTACCTCTTGGAAGGTCCGGGAGGCCCGCTCAAGGGCTGTCTCAAGTTCGCAAATCCGCGCTTCGCGTTTTCGCTTAATCTGTGATGCTAATGCCATCAATTTACCTCTGATAGTGGCCTGGTGGGCCTCCCAGACCACTCCAAAGGACCCCACCGAGGAAACGTTTATGAGAAAAAAGTCCTCCAGAGCGGCACTCCCGGATCAGTAAGTATCAAATCCCGTAAGGACCATGTGAAACCATGTTTTTTAGGGAGTGAGAGGTTACATGTCAAACTCCCCAAGTCGTGATCGGACCATGGGATAGGTTGAATAGATGCAGTTTGGACAAAGGGTAGCATCGATGTGTGTACAAAAATGTGGTCGATGCGGGAGAATGTATTGTGCGGATTAGAATAAAATGTATATTGCTCTTTTGCTGGGTGCAGTTCCCTCCAGGTATCTGCCAGGCCGTACTCCGCCAATAAGGAGCGGAACCTTCGAGCTGTGGACAGCATTGATGGGGGTATAGCTGGGTCACCAGGATCGTGGCGGTCAGCATGGGGGTGTAACAGGAGATTAGAGTCCCCACACAATATCAGGGTCCCTTGCAATCGAGTGTCAATCAGTTTCAAGAGATGAGAGAAAAATTCCAGCTGTCGGGTAATGGGGGCATAATAAGAGACAATCGTGAGGGGGGCATCATGGATCGATCCAACAAGAATTTTATATCTCCCTTCCGGATCTTTTATAGAATGTTTGCAGATAAATGGGATAGATCTCCTGAAAGTTATTAGGACCCCCCTCGCTTTCGTTGCCGCGGAGGCTGCATAAAATGTCGGCAAGGCCGAATGAAGAAAGGACGGGGAGGAGTCTTGTTTAAACTGGGTTTCCTGCAAACATATCATGTCGGCATGCAGGGACTTAAAGTGACGGAATGCCTTGTCTCTTTTATTCGGTTGGTTAAGCCCCTGTACGTTTAGGGAAACTATTTTAAGATACATGACTGTGGCCTGCTAGATGGCAATCCGGAAGCTAGGGGTCAGCAGAGGAAGGGTTGTGGGGAGAAAAAGGGTGGTAGAAAAGAAGGGAAGAACAGCGGAGAAGAAGAGGGAAACAGGTAGTGTGGAATCTCCTTACCACGTAAATCACACTATGAGGGTTATTCACAAAAGGTTGAAGAGTTTGGAGAAGGCAGGAGAAGTGAACAATCTAGGACAAAATAGCTGAACTGGAAAGTGACCTGAATTGGAGAATTTTTCTAAATCAGCTATATTGGCCTAGATTGTTCACTTGTCAGGAAGCAGGGGGTGTTACCTCTCCTCGGGGACTACGGGCACGGCGCAGGGCACGGGTTCCCCTCCAGCCTGGTAGAACTCCTGGTGCCCGGGGTGCGCATGCGCGAGTCGTGCAGCGGGTGCGCATGCGCAGTACCCAGGCATCCCCGGTAGCGCTCCTGCGCCATTAGGGCCATCAGGTGTGGGCCTTGCTGGAGGAGATTCCAAGCACACACCTTCCATCTCTCTCGCCTGCCATTGGTTCCCGGGGAGGGAGGCCTCCTGGTTGCCTCGGTGACTGGGGGGTGGTCTTACCTCCCCCTGGCTATAAAAACCTGGCCTGAGCTCTGGCTTATTGCTGAGTTATTCCATCTTATGGTGAACACCTAGCCTCCCTGTTGATCCTGTTATTACCTGTTGCCCCTTTCGTTGTACTTCCTGATTACTGAACCCTTGGACTCTATGGTAAGCTTGAGAAGAGCACCTTCAAAGTCTCTTCCATCTAATTCCTGGGCTACATCCTATCCCCAGGTCGAGTGGAGATGGACCCCAGGAAGATCCCTGCCGTCCAGAATTGGCCTGTTCCCCGCAATCGGCAGATGGTTCAACAATTCATAGGCTTCGCCAACTTCTACCGCCGATTCATCCGGAACTTTTCAGTGATCTGCGCCCCCATCACTGCGCTGACCAGGAGCAACACCCTGTTCGAATGGACTCCGGTGGTCCACAGGGTGTTCCAGCACCTCCAGAGGCTGTTCACGCAGGCACCTATACTGGCACAACCAGACACCTCTCATCCGTTCTTTCTAGAGAGAGAGGCCTCCGAGGGGGCCATTGGGGCTGTTCTCTCCCAGGTCCAAGGGGAGAGGCGGCTTCTACATCCCGTTGCCTTTTATTCCCACAAACTTACTGGGGCCGAACGCAACTACGATGTGGGTGAGCGGGAGCTGCTCGCCATCAAAGATGCCCTGGAGGAAGGGAGACATCTGCTGGAGGGAGCCGAGAACCCCGTGGTTGTGTACATGGACCACCGCAACCTTGAGTACCTCCGAAGTGCCAAGCGACTGCGGCCTCGACAAGTCAGGTGGGCTCCCTTCTTCTCCCGTTTCCGCCTCCAGATAACCTACCGACCGGGATCCAAGAACGGCAAGGCTGATGCCTTGTCCCGTATGTACTCCTCCGAGGCCGATCCTGCACCCCCGGAAACCCATCCTGCCAGCCGCATACTTTCTGGCCACTCAACACTCCTTGATAGAGGGGATCCGACGGGCCAGCACGCCAGCCCCAGAGGAGGCAGCCCACCTGCCGTTAAAGCAAGGGCTCCGATAACATCAGCAGTGGATCTATGTCCCAGTCTCTCAGCGACTACCCATATTGCAGCATCACCATGACCACCCCATGGCGGGCCACAGCGGTAGGCGCAACACCATGGAATGCATCCTACGTCGGTTTTGGTGGCCCACCTTGGCGGCCGACGTACGCTCCTTCATAGAGTCGTGTTCCATTTGTGCTCTCCACAAACGACCCACCTCGAAACCCATCGGGTTGTTACAGCCTCTACCAGTGCTGATCCTTCCATGGCGCGACACAGCAATGGACTTCATCGTGGACTTGCCACCCTCGCAAGCCTGTACCACCATCATGGTGGTAGTGGACAGATGTACGAAGATGTCCCAGGGAAATCCCCAACGATATCTAATCCGTCTTGATTGTAGGGTCTGGGTGATCAGGCGAGATTCCCTTCTCTTGGCTGTAGTCACCGGTGAGAGATTGGAGAAGATGTGGTACGGATATTCCTGGAAGTGGAGGGAGGAACTCGCCCTAGCCGCCTGAAGTAGGCGCTCCTTCATACGATAGAAATTAAGGCGCACTATTATGTCTTGTGGCAGGCCTTCAACCGAGCATCTGGTTAGGGCCCCATGTATCCTATCAAACTCAAGCTGCTGTATAGGCAGGTCAGGAGCCAGTTCCTGAAATAGTGCCATTATTGTGGACTGTAGATCCACCAAAGTCTCCGGCACCCCCTGTATTCAGATATTAGATCTTCAATCCCTGTTCTCAGAGCCTTCGATGTGGGAGTGCAGGGATAAGTTCAGAGAACGAAGGCGTTCTAGTTCATCCTCGTGGCCTTCAATGATGGTGGTGATATCATTGCACCGTGATTCCAACACGGATGTTCTTTTCCCGATATCACGTATCTCTCTGACAAGTTGCGATGTTATTTGTTTGGTCATCTTGTCCAGAACTTTATGTAGTGTGGTCTCGAATTGTGCCATCATAGCCTGCTGTTGGTCCGGCAGTGGGAGGTTAGATTAATCTCTAGCCGGACCCACGGTGCCCGCCGAGGATCGCGTGTCCTCATCTGGCGGCGGCGCTCTGTACGTGGACCTGTGAGACATGCTTCCCAAGTCCTCGTGCAGCGTTGAGTCTGGGCTTTTTCTTCGGGTATGTACGACCCATAGAAGTATCAATCAAGTTGTCGTGTGTTCCCTGATAAGATCCCAGTGAGGGTAATCAGATTATGGCAGTATAATCAGTTGTATGATCCGTAAGGCGCCCGGTCCGGAGCCGATCAAACTGCGGCCATCTTGGTCAGCCACGCGCATGCGCCTCGATGTAGGACTTTTATTTAAAAGTAAAAGTTATCCTGTGAGCAATGTTAAATGATACATTTAAAGTACAGACAGCTGCTAATATTTAAAAGGGACAGGCTTTAAAGCCGTCAGCCTGAGCTTGGCATCACTACCTACTGAATCACTAACAAGCATGTAGCCATTAATGTCTTAGAAGTCTGAATTCCTGTACTACATTCTTGCTACCTGTCACTGAGTCAAGCCAAAAACACAGTAAGTGACTGTCTTGGAGCCTGTGGAGTTGATTGACTTAGTGACATTAAGGGCAAAAGTCCCCAACCCCTCACACTGCTAATGTAAGGACTTACTTTAAATGATGTCTCTTAATCCGATCATCTTCTTTCCTGTAGTTTTTAGCTATCCCTCCAGCACTGGTGCGGGTCTCTGATCCAGCCCTGACTCCTCTGTCCTTCTCTCCTCTGATGTCCCACGGAGTCTGTGCTGGTGCATGCTGCTCCATAGACTTACCTTGTGTCTCTCCTCGTCTCCCGGTCGAAGATCTGAAGTGCGCATGCACCCGCCCCAAGATCCTTTGCGGCCGCTTGAAAAATTTTCAGATGTACGGACGGGAGCATGCGGCAGAGAGAGGTATAAATTAACCCTTGGGGCGTGGCTTGGCAATGGCCGTGTGAGGGAGCAGACACCTACAGCTCCGGACATAGCATATTCATAACCGGCACTCTAACCCACGATCGAGGCCACTTTCCACATGTCCAAGAAGGGCAAGCAGAAGGGGCGCAAGTCGACCCCTAAATCGGCTTTCCATCGACTGTTTGACGGGGCCTCTGGCCCGGATGAGAGGAGGCCTCCCTCGTGCCACTCTGCAGTATGGAACGGGCCGCCTGATGCCACTCAGCGGCGGCCGGACATAGCTCCTTCCACCCCGCTCCGAGAGACTCGTCACTCTAAGAGGCCAAGAGGCCAGAGGAGAAGGAGGCCCGGTCTCCAGGGAGCAGTCACGAGACCCAGCAGCGGCACCCGCAGATGCCCCTAACCTCCGATCGGGACCCGGAGGGGAGAAGGCCGTCACTACACCGCTCTCCAGTGTTAACTGGGCCGGCAGACGCCGCTCCACGAAGGGCAGATTTGGCTCCTCCCACCCCGACTATGGTGACACAGGGAGACGGGAGACCGGAGGAAACGGAGCCCTGGCAGGCAGAGGATGAGGACTGGGCACAACGGCGGGCCACACAGATGCCTCCCTCCACAGCATGGGACCTGTCCCCCACAGGGCAGCGGCAGCCCTCTTCACCCACTACAGAGGTAAGCCCTCCCCCGGTGCTCACTCAGGAGCAGCTGTGGACTCAGCGACCATACACCCTGTACTCCTAGAATGAGATCCTAATAGGTTGGACTTGATGGACTAATGTCTTTATTCAACCTCAAATACTATGTAACTATGTAACCCCATGGAGAGATGCACTCTGGCGCAAGGCCCATCCCCACATACATTGGGTAATCCAGGACAGGGACTGTCCACTCTGCCGCCCCGCATATGCCTCCAACTGACCCAGACGCCCCCAGCCCCATCTTTCAACCAGCATGCATGGGCATTACCCCCTAACGTGACAGGGGAGGATGGTTCATTGGGCTCATGGCGCTCGGCTTCCCCTAAACTCGCCTTAACTGGGGAATCCCAATGGAATACACTATACGCAGCAACGGAACACCAAGTGGGCACTGATCTCAGATCCTTGCTTCAGGCCCTACCGACGAAGGCTGACATGGCAGCGCTCATCCCCACCAAAGCAGACTTTGAGGCATTCACGCCGCGCATTGAATCTGCATACAAACAAGACGTCACTGAAATCCGACAGGAAATCACGACCTTTGCATCTAAGCTTACGGAGGTCGAACAATCCAATTCAGGTCTCTCGGAGAGAGTCGCTCTATTGGAGCGCACACAGACATGTCACCAACAACAGATGTATCAAGTCCTGCTATCCACAGACGGATCAGGACAACCGCGGCCGGCGGAACAACATCCGCATCAGGGGCATACCGGAATCAACTTCTGCAGCAAATCTTAAAGAGACTGTTTGTGAGATCCTCAATCTGTATCGGGACAGCCCCCATGGGACTCTGATTGAGCTAGACAGGGTCCCCAGATCTCTGGGACGCCGCTCAATGGACGTCGCCCGCCCCAGAGATGTCATATGTGTAGAGTCCATCACTACACCAAAAAAGAAGAAATCATGACCCAGGCCTGGAGGAAAGGTACCCTAGATTTTGATGGCGCACAGATTCGTTTATATCCGGATGTCTCCAGACATACGCTACTGATGAGACGCATTCTCCGTCCCCTACTGGAGAAGATACGTGAGTGTGGGGCGACCTACAAATGGGGTTTCCAGTTCCACCTTATTGTACAGAAGATGGACTCATCCTTTCCTCTGCACTCCACCGAGGACCTTCCAGCGCTCTTCTCCTTCCTGCAAACGGACCCCATCACCGTGCCTAACTGGATGCAAGCCCTACTAGATCCTGTCCACAGACCCGATGGTGCCCGTGCCGCTGGCCGTCCGCCACGTGCTCCGAACCCCGCTCGCTACTATCCATCGGATCGCTCATCTGGGCAGATCCACCCTACTCCCAGGGAGCGTGGGCCCCAACGCCCTACCCCATCGCACAATGAACCATAGATGGACTATAGTTCCAGGAGCGACCTCCATGTCTCCCCACCCGAGAACTCTGGGACGGTAACATTGCAACTGAGTTTCTCTCATATTGATCCGAGGGTAACAAATAGTTGCGGGCATACCGCAGTTGTATGTGCTTAATGTTTAGCATTTCTAGCTTATACTTCTCGAGACTGGTTCCCCTTGTTTTCGAATATTTCCTCTAGATGTACCTGCAGTTTAGAGATTTACACTGAACCTCCCTGGGGCTCACTCCGGGCTGCTTGCTGCCCCACCTTTTATATGGGGGTTTGTGAGTGGGGTCGGGGGAGCCCCTGGGGGGGACTCCCTATGGGAACCTCGTGTTTAATATACTCAGGTCAAGTTCTTCTGAAATGTTGTATACCCCCCTTTTTTATTTACCATTTGTGCTGGAGGCGGCGGTGGTGGGGTGGCCTGCCTTGTGGCCCTTACCATTGCCTATTTGCACTAGGATCTCTGTGAAACGTTGCTCGGGATTCCCGCCCCCTCCCACCCCTGCTTGGGAGTGGGCGGGTTGGCCTGGGGGAATTCCTGAGGAGAGACTTTAGAAGGGAGAAGAGTTATGCTCATGGAAACTGGTTCTCCTTACTTCCTGATACTTCCTCTAGATAAGCCTGCAGTTTCAGAGATTTCCAGCGTTGTTTGTTGCCTTCACTTGTTTGTGCTGACCCATACTGGGGCTCTATCCAGGCTACTTGCTGCCCCCCGCCTTTTACGGAGGGGTCTGTGAGGGGCCCTGGGGAGACCCCTGGGAGGGGACTCCCTGTGGGGGCTTAGTGCCTAGTATCCTCAGGTATAACCCGGTGGATGTGTGAATATTTTGTATGTTTAACCTGATCAGGTGCCAACCATTTACAGATATTTTCTACAAGCTGGTTGTGGTTTAATTGCTCAGAGACCCATTGCCGAGCCTATTTGGTTTTTTTTTCCCCTCCCCCCCCACTCTCTCTGTCTCTCTCTCCTCTTTTCTCCTTTCCTTTCCCTCCCTCCCTCCTTCCTCCTGGTTATCCTGCGCTACTGCCTTTTTACTTCTCTCCTATTCCGCCTGCGCACTGGGACATGGAGGAACTAAAATTGGTCACCATTAATGCCAAGGGCCTTAATACTCCTGAAAAAAGGAAAACACTATTACAAGACCTCAGGAAATGGGGATCCCATGTGGCCTTCATACAGGAAACCCACTTCAGAGCTGACGCTGCCCCTACACTCAGAGATTTCCGTTACCCGCTCTCCTACCACTCCTGCAATGAGTTGTCCAAATCCAGAGGGGTATCTATAATGCTTTCTAGATTAGTTCCATGGACGTTCATGGACTGTCAGACTGATGCTGAGGGTCGATACCTGTTCTTGAAGGGCAAGATAAGTCTCACGGCGGTCACATTTGCGGTGATATACGCCCAAAACTCCAACCAGGGGGTTTTCCTAGAAAGTATCCTGGACAAACTACTGACCTATACTGAGGGGATTCTGATTCTAGAGGGAGATTTCAATCTCTCGCTGGATCCGTCCCTAGACTCATCCTCGAGATTGTCCTCCCTCTCCCCGACGGCTAGTAGACGCATTCTCCGATCTCTCCATCGCTTGGCGTCAACAACATCCGACTGTAAAAGACTACACCTTCTATTGTACACCACACGACACGTACTCTAGGTTGGATATGTTCTTTGTTCCCCACCAGTACTTAGCGCTGATAACCGCCACAGACATTGGCAATATCACGTGGTCGGATCACGCCCCGGTCTTCATACACATTGCTTTGTCTGACCACCCCTCACGTAACTCGTGGCAGTGGCGCCTTAATGACAGCCTCCTACAAGACCCGCTTATCCTGACCGATGTCACTAGAGAACTGCGCTCCTACTTTGACCTCAATGACGTAGGGAATTGTGACCCGATCCTCCTCTGGGAAGCACACAAAGTCTTTATTAGAGGTGTTTTGATTAAACATGGCTCACGAGTTAAGCGTCAGAGGGAGGCCAAACTACTAGATCTCTTGCACACCCTCCATGGCCTGGAACTTCGACATAAATCGACCGGCTCACCTACCTTACTAGCTGACATTCTCTCCATACGCCAACAGATTAACTCGCTGACCTCCTATAAGGTAAAAACGGCACTTATACGTTGTAGAGACGGAAATATTATGAATCTGGTGATAAATGTGGGAAACTTCTAGCTAGAGCACTGAGAGAACAACGACAGCTCTCTTACGTACCACATGTGGTGACACCTCACCAAGCAAAAATGTCCCTCCCGAAAGCTATAGCTAATGCCTTCCGAGACTACTACTCCAAATTATACAACCTGCATCCCACACCCGATTCTACACATCGGAGCGCTTTGCAGGTTAAGATCGCCTCTTATTTATCCTCGAGCGCTGTGCCATCTCTAGATGGGCAAATTAGATGGCACAGCGCTCGAGGATAAATGGGCTCCCATAACATCGGATGAGTTTAACGCGGCCCTTAAATCCACAAAGACCGGGAAATCACCTGGCCCCGACGGCTTCACGACTCAATACTACAAGCTTTTGACCACAGAACTGGTAGGCCGCTTTACAAAGGCTTTCAACGCCTTGTCCTCCACTTCTCGGCTTACTAGAGACTCTTTGTTCGCCCATATTTCAGTGATTCCAAAAGATGGCAAAGACCCCTCCTCTTGTAGCAGCTACCGTCCTATATCTCTTCTGAACACCGACCTGAAGCTATTCACCAAAATATTAGCGACCAGATTGAGCCCTTATATGCCTGACCTAATACACTACGACCAAGTTGGGTTTATCCCAGCTAGGTGAAGCTCGTGATAACACCATCAAGACCTGCCATCTGGTTCACTACGCGGCGACATCCAAAACACCTTGCCTCTTTCTTTCTACCGATGCCGAAAAGGCCTTCGATCAGGTCTCCTGGGATCAGCGGAATACAAAGTATCTGCGTACGCGGATGACCTGATGTTCTCCCTCACCAATCCGGTAATCTCCCTACCTAATCTCATGCAGGAATTTGCGACATATCGCAAGCTATCCAATCTGAAGATCAATTTTGGCAAATCAACTGCCATGGAGATCTCACTCCCGACTCCACTGACTTGCTCCCTGCAGAATAACTTTCATTTCCAGTGGACGGCCCGAGCGTTGAAATACCTGGGCACGTTCATACCTCCGGACGTGAAAGACACTTTTACCTACAATTTTCTACCCCTCTTGGTGCAGGTACGCACGCTTCTTTCCAATTGGCAGAATGGCTTCTTTTCCTGGTTTGGACGGTGCAACGCCATCAAAATTACTATTCTGCCTAAATTCTTGTACCTCTTTCAAGCCCTGCCTATAACGATCCCCGACGGGTACTTTCGCCAGGTTAACTCTTTGTTAACAAAGTTTATCTGGGCTAATCGCCATCCTCGTTTGAGCTACTCCCTCCTGACCTTACCTAAAACCTAAAAACTCCCTTCCTGACCTACGGAAATACTATATAGCTAGCCATCTGGTTCACTTGGTTGACTGGTGTAGACATTCGCCTACAAAACAATGGGTGCCTCTGGAGGAATCCTTTTCGCCCTGCCTCCTGGCTAGGGCGGCATGGTGTCCCTCGACTCTCCCCCCCTCGCTTAGGACCCACCCACTGATCGGTGCTACATTGGCAGTGGGCTCGAGAGCGCTCACCAGGTGGCGTTTGATTGGTGAGGCTTCCCCGCTCTACCCAATTATAGGTAATCCTGCCTTTCCGCCGGGAACCTTGTCTGGCCCTTTCCGATCCCTGATCGCCAAAAACCTCTTTCAGTCATCCCATTTTATAAGTGGGGGTACGTGGCCCTCCATGGCATCTCTTACCGATCCCGCCGGAATCTTTGGCTTGGATCAATGGAAAGCGTACCAACTGAAACACTTCCTATTTACCTTACCACCGGCAGCGTGTTTTGGACCCGCACATACATCTTTTGAGAGGCTGTGCGATTCCGGGGGCCCGACGAGACATACTCTATCAGAGATCTACGCCACTCTCTCAACGCCGTTAGAGATCGGGAAACCTGCATTCCTGACACGCTGGGAACAAGAGCTAGGGATCACTCTCTCAGACATACAATGTCAGAATATTATTCATTTTACTCTGCGATCATCGATCTGTACTAAATATCAGGAGACTAATTACAAGATCCTCACGAGATGGTATCGAACACCAGAGCTCTTACACAGAATGTATGGTGGAGTTGCCAACGTCTGCTGGAGATGTAATGCGGACGGGGGTACTCTACTCCATATTTTCTGGTCTTGCCCAGCATTGGTACATTTCTGGTCCACGGTTCGCGACATTGTGAAGAGGTTTATGGACTCTGACTTACCATTAGACCCCACAACTTTCCTGCTACATAACATCCCTATGTCCAAGAAAGCCTATTCCCGATCTGTAGTGCGTCACTTGCTAGATGCAGCAAAATCCTGCATTCCTAGCCTATGGAAGAACCCCTCCCCCCCTACAATACCTATGTGGATACGCAGGGTGGAGGAGATTAGGGTGATGGAGGACATGATTCTGTCTTCTCAAGGCAGGCAGGAGCGTTACTCTAGGACGTGGTTCTACTGGCTGGAGTACATTGATTCCCTTGAAGGCCGAGCGCACTCTGTATGATACTTCTCCTTTAACCGGCTTACTAGGGAGCGCTCCGTGAGTGACCCTTCAGGTGGGCCCTGCCATGTCCGAGTGATCTATACCTTCTCTTACACACTAGCTTGCTGGTACTGCCCTTCCTTCCTCTCATCTGTAAACCTCGCCCCTTTTCCCTCTTCTGTCCTGCTGCTGTCTGATGTCCTCCCCTCCCCTCAATCCCCGGAAGCAACCAGGTGGACCCCTTGGTTCACACACCATTGTCTATCGAAATTGTTGTCCATTACACACTAAGACATGTCAGATATGCATTGCAATCACCCCAAACGCCCAGATACTGCACATGATATTATGCTACTCCCGCTTGATCCTTGACTAATTAAGCAACTAGGGCTAGGAGAAATAGACATGCTTCCTACGTTTGTACCTGCATGGCACCTTTAACTGAATGTATATGTATTATATGTTTTCTGTAAATTGTTTGCTCAAAAATAAAAACTAATTAAAACAAAAAAATATGTGCAAAAACCAATAAGGGTTTAATAACCCTTTAATGCAATTTAGGCTGTTCACTTTGCAAGGCAAGTTTCCCCTTAGTTTAGAACTTAGTAGGCAAAACTCTTGTTAGTTTAGAACTTAGTAGGCAAAACTACTGTTTATTTTTTTCCTTGCACATAATTCTGAAAACGCTATGCGTGTATGCGCACAGCAAATCTACAGAGCTCCAGTCTTTCTGAGCACCGGAAGTGAGGTGGTTCGAGATTTCGATGAGTTGGAGCTTTCGATAGTACACCAGTCACACTGGTGGGCGGATCTTAAGTCTCCTGACCAGAATGGAGACAAACTATCAGTTTTCTAGCCGGATGTGATGCTGCTTAGTATCGGAAGCAGGGGCGGGTTCAAATGAGGGAGCTGCTGGAGATCGGTAAGCGAAGTTGGGAGAGGCCGAGGCCGGGGCCTGCAAAACTACCGGGGATATGCGAGGTGCAGCGGCAGAAGAGGAGGCCGCGTCCTATAGGGTGCTAAGCCGGCTGCTGGGCTGCGGAGCGGAAACAGGCGAAGAGGCTGCTCGACCCAGGCTCATGGTGTTTCGGAATACACTTCGGGGGGAGGAGGAGGCTTCAATAGAAATGGGGGCCGGGGAGAAAGCTGTGCCTGCACAGGGTGCTACTCAGCCGGCTGCAATGTGTCGCCACCGTAAAACTGCGCATTCCGGGGAGGAAGGTTTGGAGTTGCAGCTGGGAGCGCTGGGACTGCGGGGGGCTGGCTGCCCCTGTGAAGAGACTAGCGATGCGCTGTTGGTGCTGGAGGCGCCTGAAGCTAGGAGGTTGGAGGAAGAGGACGACGGGGAGACTGGACAGGCTGGTGCGTCAGCCAGGAAAGGAACTGGATTTAAAGGCTCGTTCAGGATTCGCCTCTCCAGGATCTTCCGCACCAAGAGTTGTGCCGGAGCTGGAGGAGCCGTTGATAGGAGAGGAGCTGGAGAGCTGGGAGGATCAGGTGGCAGCCTGACTGATATGTCTGGGGACAGGGAGCTGGGCAGGTGAGAAATGTAATTTGTTTTTGTCTAGGGCTCTGAATGGATTCTATGATTGACTTACTAGTGCTGGGGCACCATTATGCTATGTTGCAGTATGCCTAGCTTTATTAAAGTCAATTCCTCCCCCCCATTCTGCTGTAGGGTCTTGCCTTAAATGATGTCTCTTAATCCGATCATCTTCTTTCCTGTCCTTTTTCAGCTGTCATTCCAGCGCTGGGTGCGGGTCTCCGATCCAGCGCTGACTCCTCTGTCGTCCTCTTCTCTCATGTCCCACAGTGTCTGTGCGGGTGCATGCTGCTCCATAGACTTACCTTGTGTTTCTCCTCGTCTCCCGGCCAAACATCTGGAGTGCGCATGCGCCTGCCCCAAGATCCTTTGCGGCCGCCCGAGACTCTTCAGATGTCCGGACGGGAGCACGCTGCAAAGACACAGGTAAGTATTAACCCTTTTTAAAACATTTTTTCTAATGTTTTTGCATATATCTACTGCTTGCTAGAAGTAGATATATACAAAAACGCACGAGAGTTTAACAACCCTTTAATGCCTAACACTAAGCTGCTTTTAAATGTTCTTATACAGTGGGGTTTCCCTGTATGGAATAAGTAGAAATACTTGCCTTATTACTTGATCTTCTGAGCCAGAGCCCTCCTCCTCTGTCTGACGTGTCCTTCATTGGGGCTCGTTTACACCAGCCCGCGCGTCTACTGCAATGTTATGTACACAGAACGCAAGGGATCGCATAAATAAAGTCTCGAGTTCTCGGGCAAGAGGGGGCGGGCCAGTGCCATTCAAATCAATGGCATTGCAGCCATGCCCAACACCCGCAGTACGATCGGCCGCACAGGAATGTGTGGTAATAAAAAACCCCGTGTTCCAGTGCAATACAATCACAAAAATAGTGCATGCACAGAACATCGCGGCAGACCCGCAGGCTGGTGGAAACAAGTCCTTAAAGTGACATTAAACCCTCAGATTGTTTAACATAAACCAATACTGTAATGTGTGCCTTACTGTAATCCATGGTAGTTTCCCTTCTCTTTGCTGCTCTTCCTTTTAAATGCTTATCTCTTCTCATGCTGTGGGAGAACTTCCCTTTGCAGCTGAGTGCCTCTTCCTGTAGTGCTGGCACAGGTTGTGAACCTTCACACAGACACCATGTATCCATTTCAGAGACAAGGCAGTCTGCTGCAAAACAGAAGTTCTGCCCAGCATGAGAAGAGATACGGATTTAAAAGGAAGAGCAGCAAAGAGAAGGGAAACAACCATGGATTACAGTAAGGCACACATTACAGTATTTTATGTTCAAAAATCTGAGGGTTTAATGTCACTTTAAGGAGAAAGAACTGAGGGCAATTTCTGGCTGACGTGTCATTCGTTAAGGAAGAACTGAGGGCAATTTTTATCTTAAAGTGACATTAAAGCCAAAAAATCCCCCATGCTAGAGTAAGGACTTGCCTTAATTGATGCCTCTTGATCCGATCATCTTGTTTACAGTAGTTTTCAGGAGTCCCTCCAGTGCTAGTGCCGGTCTCTGATCCAGTGCTGACTCCTGTCTCTTCCTGTCCCACGGAGTCTGTGCGGGTGCACACTGCCTGCATTAACTTACCCTTTGTCTCTCCTCTTCTCCCGGCCGAAGATCTGTACTGCGCATGCGCCCGCCCAGTGTGCCTTTGCGGCCGCCCTAGAATCTTCAGATCTTGAGTGGAGACACAAGTTTTAACCGTTTTTGTAATTTAAAAAATAAATAAAATGTTTTTGCTAGGGCTGGTAATGATTACAATTTTTGTGTTCGATTAAGCGAAATTTTTTGTAATCGATTAATTTCGATTAATTATAAGCCATTATTATACAGCCAAGGGAACTGTATAACTGGAAGACAAAAAGAAAGAGAAGGGCGCCCACCCTAGTGCAGATGGTTCTTTGTTTATAAATAGCAAAATAGAGTGCAAAGGTATTCACAACGGTAGATCGATTAGAAGCATAAATGTGCCGTCCATATTGGCACACAGGCTGATTGAAGTTTGTAAACTGATGTATCCTTGAACTACTCATTTATGCTTCTAATTGATCTACCATTGTGAATACCTTTGCACTCTATTTTGCTATTTATAAACAATAAAGAACCATCTGCACTAGGGTGGGTGCCCTTCTCTTTTTTTTTGTAATGCCTTACCTGTTTGAACGGTTGAGCTGGATGCTGTGGTACTGGTGGTTGAATCGGTGGTGTTGGAGATCGAGGGGGTGGTCACTGCCGCAGCGGCTGCTGCCGAAGTGGCTACGTCGGCTAATGAAGGGAAGGGGGAGGAGCCCGGTGACGTCACCGGATCTCCGAGGAACTCCCAGAAGCCGGCGGGAAAGGTGAGTTCCGATCAAAATAATTTTGATCGATCAAAAAAATTAACGATGAATCGAAGGATTAATCGTTAATTTCCGCAGCCCTAGTTTTTACATATATCTACTGCTTGCTACCAGTAGATAAATGCAAAAACACGTGAGGGTTTAATCATCTTTTAACCCTTGTAGTGGGGCTACCCCTGCACTGCAAGGGTAAACTGCTTGTTTTGGTCTAGGTGAAAAAATAAGTTATTCTCACCCAAACCACCGAGCTGGACGGCTATCATCGTGCTTCCTGCAGCCTCTCTCCTCCAATGCTGCAGCGATGGTATGTCCCTCTGTGTCCTCACGTCTATATACTGTGTATAGAACGTGATGACACCTGCAGTCTGCTATCCTATCCGGTCTACGCTGCAGCGCAAAAGGAGACACTGGAAGGACCAGTCTAGGAAAAAGCCGGCTCAGGTTTGGGTGAGCTATCTAGATCTGTGGTTCAACTGGTGGGTCAAGACCCAAAAGTGGGACCCAAAGTCCTGTTCAGGGGGTCACTGCATGCCTTCCACTGTGCTAGGTGCAAAGGAGCTCCATCCATACGTGCATTGCTTACGGCTTCCTCGCATGTCCTGTGAGGTGCCTGGGCTGGAGTGACGTCACATTCTGGCTTCTGGCACCTCTACAGGGCGCACAAGGGAGCTGTATAAGCAATGCATTTGAATGGCACCCCCAAACACACCTGCCATTACTTCGATCGACGCAACTGCAATGCCATGCATTTCAGTGCGGTGCGACTTAATGACTAAGGACAAATGTGGGTTCTAAGGTTTTACAGGCTGAGAACCACCGATCTAGATGAACATGAGCAGTTAACCCTTGCAGTGCAAGGGTTAATAAAAACTTTGCCCTCATAGCTGTAAACGGCTGGGCAGTGAAGGGGCTTTGGGGGGCTGGCTGCCTGCAGAGGAAGGCTGTAGGAGCGAGTATTTAGTTAACCACCTCCCGTCCATGGCCATTCCTGAACGGCCGGACGGGAATCTTGTCGGAATGAGAGGGCGTCTTAAGACGTCCTGCCCCTCCCCCCCGCTCGTGCTCCACGCGAACACAAGTGGGGAACTGTTACAAATGTAAACAGCCAGCAATGGCAGTTTATATTCAAGCAATCGGGCGTCTCTAGAGATGCCCGATCGCTTGCAGTAGCTGGGTGTGCGCCCCTCCCCCGTATCTTCGCCGCTGCCGGTCCCGAGACCTGCTGTGCCCACTGCGGCTGGGACCGGCACGGCAACACTGTCAGTGGAGATCAAAGGGAGGTCAGTACACAATCTCCCTTTTGATCTCTTCTCGGTCCCCGAATGCAGGAAGTGATGTATATTACATCACTTTCGGCATTCAGTGTCACACTCCGGTTACAGATGCCGGTGAGAAGCTGTTGAAGCAGATCTCTGCTTCATCAGCTTCTCTGGGGGTCGCTAGGTGACATTAGGGGTCTTAGAGACCCCTGATGTCTCCATAAAGAGGACCTGTCAGTGGGCCTTTGCTAATATATAGGGGATTGTATCTCCCTATGTAATAGCAATAACAATAAGTGTAAAAAATTAAATGAATAAATAAAAAAGTACCCCCCCCCCAAAAAAAAATGTTTAAGCCCCCCTCAATTTTAAGGCTTGACATGTTTGGTGTCTTTTATATTTTACCAAAAAATTGGGTAATAAATGTTTTAGAATTTAATATTGGGAAACATTTTTGTTTTTACATTTTCTGTAATTTTTCCTTAATATATTAAAAAAATAAAAACCCCAGTGGTGATTAAATACCACCAAAAGAAAGCACTATCTGTCCCCAAAAAAGGGTATAAAATTAATTTCAGTACAGCGTTGCATGACAGAATAAATGTCAGTCAAAATACCGCAGCGCTGAATACTGAAAAATGGCCTGGATGGGAAGGGGGTTTAACACCCCAGACTTCAAGTGGTTAAAATGGACTTTCAGTGCGTTCCAGGGTATATGCATGCGTTTTTGATGCGTTTGCATGCGTTCCAGAGCAGTTAAAAAAGGGCCTGCTGCAGGTTTTTTACCTGATCTGGAACGGAACGCTGCAATGTGAACTGGAGCTAAAAATACCATTGGAATACATTGGACGCAGTTTTGCTCCGGTCTGTAACTGCTCTGCTCCTGGAACGCGCTTGATGTGAACAAGGCCTTAAAGTGATGGTTCAATTTCAAGTCCTGAGCTACTAGCCAGGCCTTAAAGGAAAACTATGAGGTGAGTGCTTTTCACTTACCTCATAGTTCTAGCCGAAATGTGAAAATGAGACTGTCACAGGTCGGCTCAGTAGATCGGGAGGTGAGCGAACACATACCGGCGTTCGCTCACCTCGATCCTGTCAC
>NW_017308723.1:1277-3241 GCF_000935625.1 Nanorana parkeri | reverse complement strand
TCTCAGTATACCGCGAGCTACAGCTCGCGGTATACTGAGCCTAGGGTGACGGGAGGACGCTAGTTTGTGTCCCCCCGTTACCCTAAGGAGAACTATGGGGAAAAGACTTAACCCCATAGTTCTCCTTTTTAAGAGTTGCTCGCCACCAGTTGCTCACCTAACCCCTACCCTGCCACAGCCTTAACTCCGCCCCTAAACACACCCTCTTAAATTATCTTATGAAATGACACTGTTACATATTTTTTGCAGAATAAAGTTACAATAATATTAACAACAAGTTTAACAATATTACCATAAAGCTCCCTGCCCCCACATATAAAATACACTCCCCCCTGTTCCCTGCCCCCCACACATAAAATAAATAAAACAATGAAGCCCCCACACCTGCTTGTCTTTCTGCAGGGAGGAGGGGAGAAGGCACGATCCCTGGTGATCTAGTGGTGATTAGTAAGGTCTGCTGCAGACCTTACTACAGGGACGTGTGGTCAGAGGAGGCAGGTGATGCAGAGCCCCACCTAGTATTATGAAGCAAAAAGGTGTCAGCTTCAAGTCTGAAGCTGACAGCTTTTTCTCCATTTTTAGTGCGGCTTGTTACAGGTTACACAGCAGGGAAAGCCTCCCTGCTGTGTAACCTGTCATGGACGGAGTGCTGCCTGTTAATAACAGGCAGCGCTGCATCCGGCTTTTGACAGGTAGTTAGGCTACACAGCAGCGGGATTCCCTATTGCTTGTGTAACCTAACATGGTGAGGCAAGAGCTGTCACAGCCTCTACTCTGTTAGAGGCGTGAGCTCTGTCGATGGCTTGGACCAATGGCAAAGCGCCATTGGTCCAAGCTGTCCAATCAAAAAAAAAACAGAGGCCATTGATCTTAATGACTCAGCAGTGACGAGCAAGTGAGGGACAGGGAGCTTCATCGGGATGGGGCAGAGCTTTGGCGGGATGGGGGATGCCTCACCCAGCACGGAAGGCACGGAACGTCACTGCCTTACTAATCAGGGGCTGACTGGCAACTTGTAGCCCAGGGGCAAGTACAACCCAGAGGCCCATGGTGCAGTAACGTGGCCCCCCTCTCCCCGCCCCTGTCTGCCACTTTTGCCATCCATGTAACAGTAGTGTGAATGTATTTATCGGTTTAGGAAATGTAAAGCACACTGGTAGTGGGGGGATGCCTCGTCGGGTGTGCGCGTGCATGACTGCTGCGACCCTGGTAGTTGTGCCACTAACTCAGAAATACATTGTACAGCATTGCAGAATGGCATTGGCTATAGAGAACTACAATTCCAAGCAATACATGACACAACAATGCAGAATACCATCAGCTATAGCGGACTATAAATCCCAGCAATAATGACTACCAACAGCTATAGAGAACTACAATTCCCAGCTATACCATTATACAGCAATGCAGAACAGCATGAGCTATAGAGGACTACAAATCCCAGCAATACATTACAAAGCAATGCAGAATAATATGAAGCTACATACTCTGTTGCTCTGGGTTCTCCGACTGATGTGTAAAGGGTCTCAGGAGGGCTGTGCGGGCTCCCACCAGGGGTCCAGAGTTTCACGGGTGCGTGTGTGTGCAGCAGAGGTGGCTCCCTAATTAGGCTCTGAGGTGGCCAATGCGGACTGTCAGGTGGTCAGTGCAGGCTCTCTGCTGGTCAGTGCGGGATCTGTGGTGGCTCTGTGGTAGCTCCCAGGTGGCCAGTGCGGGCTCTCTGCTCCAAAAAAAATGGCTCCAGTGATGGACAACTAGTTTGTATTGAGATTGTAGTCCATCACAGGAGCAAGCTTGGAGTGGTGGAAATAAGAAAAAAAAAAGTGTGGTGTGCCATATAGTGAAATGGAAAGTATAAAATTATACAGCAATCAATGCAAAATGGCACCGGTATTCTGCATTGTGCTGTATAATGTATTATTGCTGGGATTTGTAGTCCTCTATAGCTGGTGGTATTCTGCATT
>NW_017308723.1:439-953 GCF_000935625.1 Nanorana parkeri | reverse complement strand
TGGGGTGCAGAGGACGGGTATGATGGTGGGGTGGGGTGCAGAGGACGGGTATGATGGTGGGGTGGGGTGGGGTGCAGAGGACGGGTATGATGGTGGGATGGGGTGCAGGGATGGAGAGGATGGGTATGATGGTGGAATGGAGTGCAGGGATGGAGATGACGGGTATGATGGTGGAATGGGGTGCAGGACGGGTATGATGGTGGAATGGAGTGCAGAGATGGAGGGGATGTTGATGATGATGGTGGGATGGGGTGCAGAGGATGGGTATGATGATGATGATGGTGGAATGGAGTGCAGAGATGGGTATGATGGTAGGATGGGGTGCAGAGGACCGGTATGATGGAATGGGGTGCAGAGGACGTGTATGATGGTGGGTTGGGGTGCAGAGGATGGGTATGATGGTGGAATGGGGTGCAGAGGACGGGTACGATGATGGAATGGAGTGCAGGGAAGGAGAGGACGGGTATGATGGTGGAATGGGGTGCAGGGGTGGGGGGGGGGGGGAGGAGGGGGG
>NW_017308723.1:0-291 GCF_000935625.1 Nanorana parkeri | reverse complement strand
GGGGTGCAGGGATGGAGATGACGGGTATGATGGTGGAATGGGGTGCAGAGGACGGGTATGATGATGGAATGGAGTGCAGGGAAGGAGAGGACGGGTATGATGGTGGAATGGGGTGCAGAGGACGGGTATGATGATGGAATGGAGAGGACGGGTATGATGGTGGGATGGGGTGCAGAGGACGGGTATGATGGTGGAATGGGGTGCAGAGGACAGGTATGATGGTGGAATGGGGTGCAGGGATTGGGAGGACGGGTATGATGATGGAATGGAGTGTAGGGATGGAGAGGACAG
>NW_017308722.1:137162-144533 GCF_000935625.1 Nanorana parkeri | reverse complement strand
AGGATTTTCGCAGGTGCATATGTACCATTTGGAAGCCATTCACAACAGCATAGAAATGATGTACACATTTCCATTTGTGTCATTGGCATATATGTACTGTTGGTTGTTATATTTTTGTGTCTGTAGATTTACCAGTTTGTTGATTTTTGCCAGGATGTTTGCATTGCTGTATGTGGATTAATTCCACTCACTTGATGCAGGATTTGAACCGGGGAAATAGGTGTTGTGTGGCAGGTCCTCTAACCGCTCAGCCACTGGGCTTCCCTTTGCTGTTTGTTGGTTGTTGCACATCCCTATTGTATCGGCATTTTAACACGCCATGCGCGCGCGTTGGTAGTATTTATCAAGCATCTTTATAACCTGCATACGCTTCCGCGCCAAGCGTATACGCGCACACGCAATCGGCGTGTTTTTGCATGGCGTGTTTGTGAGGTTAGTAAATCAACCCCAAAGAGTCTCTGAAGTGCTTGTAAAAGGAGCCCGTGTATCCGTCTGGGCCCGGGCTTTTACCTGGCTTGAGGTTAAGGATAGCGCTTAATATTTCTTCTTGAGAGAAATCTCTGAAGTGCTTGTAAAAGGAGCCCGTGTATCCGTCTGGGCCCGGGCTTTTACCTGGCTTGAGGTTAAGGATAGCGCTTAATATTTCTTCTTGAGAGAAAGGTCGACTGATATCTTTTTTTGCGTCATCAGATAAGTTAGGGAGGGGAGTGGATTGGATATATTGATGGATGTCAGGTTGAGATGTAGTGGAGGAAGGTGATGAAGGTTGTATGTGGAGATTATATAAGTCAGAGTATTATGAGTGGAAGGCCTTTGCGATAAGTTCTGAGTTATGAACTATATGAGAGGAGCTAGACATGATTTTTGGGATAAACGTCCAAGCTCGTTTAGTGCGAATTGAGCGGGCAAGCAAGCGGCTACATTTGTCTCTATGTTCGTATAGAGACCTTTTAAGGGAGTCTCTATGTTTCAAATCAGCCTGGTCAAATAGGAGACGGAGTTGAGTACGCTTGTGTGTGAGTGTTTGGAAAACAGTGGAGTCGTTGGAGGATTTGTGACGAGTTTCAAGAGAGAGGATCTCCTGTAGTAGGGAGTGTACTGTTGCCGATTTCTCTTTTTTCAACCGAGAACCATGGGAGATGAAGGTACCCCTAAGAGAGCATTTGAGGGCCTCCCATCGAGTCGGTAGGGGAGTAGGGTCGTTGACATGTACCTGTATAAAGTCTGAGATTGTGCGTTGTACTGCCGCTACTGTGACCGGGTCTTGTAAAAGGTTTTCGTTGAGGCGCCAAGTTGGGGTACATTTCAGGGAGTCTGGAATAGATAATGAGAGGGAGATAGGATAATGGTCAGACCAAATTTGGGAGTCAATAGAGGCTTGAGGGTGCCAAGTAAGTAAGTGGTTGGAAGTGAAGAAAAGGTCGCTTCTACTGTGCGTTTTATATGGGTGGGAGTAAAAGGTATAGTCGCGCGTGGAGGGATGTAGTATTCTCCAAACGTCAATCAATTGAAGGCTATGCAGCTTCTTTTTAAGTCTATTAAGAGCAGAAAGGGGGACGTGAGATTTCCCAGTGGAAGAATCTAATGAAGGGTCAATGGTGAAGTTCAAGTCACCTCCTAAGATCAGAATGCCATCTGCAAAATCTTCCAGTCTGTCTAGAATGGAAAGTAGAGTCGGTATCTGATTTTGATCAGGTAGATAGACGTTAGCGAATGTCATTTTTTTTTAGTATATTTCACCCTTGACAAAGATAAATCTACCTTCCTCGTCATTCTTTGTATCTGAGACAATGAAAGGAATGGATGTATGGAAGCAAATGGCAACGCCTCTGGATTTGCTGACTGGGTTATTGCTAAGATAGACTGTCTGGTAATAGCGAGAAGTCAGAGGAGGAGCTTGGGGTCCTTTGAAGTGGGTTTCTTGTAGAAAGAGAACATGAGCTCTGCGCTTGTGCATTTGATACAAGATCTGGGATCGCTTTCTTGGTTCATTGATTCCCTTCACGTTGAGTGAGATAAGATTCAATGGCGTCATTATTAACGATGGAGACGATATCCGTCAAGTATGAGAAGAGGTCAGGTATGACCAGAAGAAGAGAAAAGAGGAGGAAAGAAGAGAGAGAGAAGGAAAAAGAAAGGGAAAGAAAAAAGGAGGTGGGGGGATGGGTGGAGGGAGGAAGAGTTGAGAAGGAGGGGTGGATAAGGGTATGGAGGGTGTAAGGTCGACCTAAATGTCAACCACTAGGGTGGGGTACAAGTCCCCAAAATACACGTACCAGGAGCGAGAAACCCAACAAGTGGAGAATCTCGTCCCTGGACGTGTGGGGTTGAGGAAGCTTAGGCGGCAACGTCTGCAGCCGGGCCAGGCATCACGGATAGAGTAATTAAATGCACAAATGAGTGCCAATTCGTATGTAAACAAGATGTAAACAAGAGGTAATATATATATATAAACAGCGACAGGAGAAATTTTTCCCTCAAAAAAAAATAAAAATAAAGCAATAATATGAACTTATTGCATTTAGGCTTATAACAGGATCCTCATCACATTTGAGGAGGTGAGTGTTCAAACATCAAACATTCTGTTTTACGTCAATGAGGAGGGTCCAATCGTATATCTTACAGTTTGTATGTTAGTATTGTCTCTGGAAATTTAGGAGGGTGTGATTAAAGAGGTGGATATTGTATTAGCGAACTAGGGCATTTGATCTAAGCATTAAGTTGGGCTGGATAGCGGGTAGAAAGTGGGCTGAATGGGTGAACACCACTACGTTTCACTCACTCCATTGGGGGTGTGGGGAGAGACTGGAGTGTGAAGAATGGTGGAGGAGGGACACTTGCGGGCGGGTTAATGGTTTAAATCAAGGGTAGTGAATGTATGGATTCTATGTCGGTAGGGGATAAGACACAGGGGACATTGTTGGGAGGGTTAATTGTAGACCTAGGCAGGGTGTAAGGTATAGACCAGCAATCCTTTTGAGAACAAAACACTCAGTATTTGAGCAAGTGGAAACAAACATAAATTGAGATTAGAATCCTCATCATGAACTTTCAAACTTATGCTATTCGCATGCGGCCAGTTTCAGTAGGGGGGATGGTCATCACGCATTTGAGATGTCATAGCGTGCAGAGTACATTACAAATGAAGGTGGATTAAGCAATATATCCTCTTACAGGGAGACCCGATCAAGGATCTTCTTTATTCAGGCAGTAGGTCTGGATTTCCCTATTTAAGGGAGGGTTGTAATGTGTTAGATAGTTCTGGAAAGGTTTTCGACATTTGGTATGGCAAGTATCATGAAGTTCCACTTGTTTATATATATATTATAGCTTCATGGTGGAGGTGGGGGGTGTAATTGCTAGTTCGCGTGGGAAGAGGAGTGGGTATCGTCGCTAGTGACGAGATTTTGTTTTTGTTAAGGAGAGAGCAGGACAGTCTTCAGGACTGATTGTCGAAGTATGGGATAAGGACCTTTTAGTGTCAAGTCAGGGATTACTTAATATAACTATACAATATAATATATATGTATACATATGGAAACACATGTACACACATATGTACACAGCAATATGCAAAACATATATTAGTAGACAAGTAGAAAGTTACCCATCCCATAGTGTTGTATAAATGAGGGAGTTTTGGAGCTAAATATAGGTCACAGTAGAGGTTCTGTATGTAGTATGAGAAGCACATATATTCAAACTTTCAACATAGATGGTATTTGGAGCATGACCATACTGGGACCTGAGGAGAATGACTAAAGTGAACAAAATGAACAAAACCCTCTCTCATGAGGTAGGGAGATTCCTGGTATGCGTGTAGGTAAAAGGGTATGAGGTCTTGTGAAACCAGTGTATGAAGGGAGACTAAGAGGGAGAGGTAAAAAAAAAAATACCTTAAAAACAGAATAAGATTGTTCTTGGAAGAACGAATGAAATCAGTTTCTATATTGATATAGTAGTCTTCTCTCTCCTTTCAGTGGTATACTGCAATAGTTCAGAGCAGGCATGGGAACAATGTTAACCCATCTTGGATTAGATTTCAAACAAAAGGGTGTATGGCAATAAGTTGAACTGTCGGATGTGAGAGGGCTATAACTTCATGGGGACAGTCAAGGCTAGATATATGAGAGGGTTTTTGGAAGGGAAGAGAGGCATCGTGGCAGAATCAACAGTGGTAACATAAAAATACTTGCGATTGGAGTTAGACCCGAGTCTCCTTCAGTATCGGTGGGAGAGGTCCAGTGGAGGAATCTCGTGAGGAGCAAGTGAAGAAGTGAGAGAAAAAAGTGACTACAGTCAGCCATTGTTGCTTGGTAGTGTAGGGTGATCTCAGCGTCGTTTTTTCTGGGGAAGAACTTCCCTCCACTGGTCGTCTTGGGTGGCAGTAAGGGTAGGTGTTGGAGGATCCGGCCACGGTTCCAGCTCGACAGGGGAAATCCCCAGTTGCCTGGCGAAGCTATCAAGGTCGGAAGGGCTTCGGAGGATAACTGACTTGCCGTTCTTTCTTGCCAGTAAGTGAAAGGAGTAGACCCATCGGTAGGAGATGTCGCTGTCTCGTAGCATCCTGGTCAGGGGACGGAGGGCCCTCCGTCTGGCTAGAGTACGCTGTGAGAGATCTGGGTAGAGTGTGATCTCCGCTCCATCAAAGTCCAAGGAGCCTTTCTCTCTGGCCTTCACCATGATCTCCTCTTTCTGACGCAATAAATGAACCCTGCACAGGACGTCGCGTGGTTGTGTCATAGAGGGGTTTCGGAAGCCGGGGACACGGTGAACTCTATCAATCTCTAGAGTCTCTGTTGCAGGACGATTCAGTAGCGTGTTTAGGATACCACGAACTGAGTGTTCAAGTTCTGATGTGACCGTGGCTTCGGGGATACCGCGGAGCCTGATGTTGTTTCTACGGCTCCTGTCTTCCAGGTCATCCATGTGGTACCAGGTCATTTGGAGTTGTTGGTTTTGCTGCACAGCTACTGACTGGAGCTCCGCAATAGCTATGTGATGAGAGGTTCTCATCGACCGCGTCCATGCGGCGGTGAAAGCCATGGATCGCCTCCCGCAGGTCTGCCATGTCTCTCTTATGCAGGGCCTCGAAGCGGGAAAAGAGAGCTTCTATATCCCGCTTTGTGGGTAGATTGATGAGAGCTCGGCGGAACTCTCCCTCATCCTGGTCTTCATCTGAGGATGCTGCGATAAGCCGAGAGGTGACAGGGGAATCCTCCTGGTGTGCAGAGGAACAGGCTGGAGAAGCAGGGTTGCCACGTGCCGTCGCCATGTTGTCAGTACGTCGGCGGCCCTGGGAGCCCTGAGAATTCTGAAAGAAGGTCTCGATATCCGTTTTGGCAGGTCGAGCGGGTGTTTGTTTTGAGCCCGATGCCTTCTTCTTGTTTGTAGGACCCATATATAACACTACATTTAGTAGCAGCATAGCAGAGAGCGCTACAATTGTATAAAAAAAGATATAAAATGACTCAATTACGCAAAAATTTAGATGCTTCATACAATAATAATAATAATAATACAATTGATTGGTTATACCATTCCTATCAAATAACTAATAACAGAAATGAAATACACTCTGTGACGGAGGTTGTGGGAGACACAGAACACACACTGAGACCAAGAGTGGTTTTTAGGACCCTTGACCAGCGGGTTCTTTATTGGGGGTTCTCAACATTAGGATACGGCAAGTGTGGTAGTAATCCGGGCCAAACAAAGGACTAAAACAGCAAGGGACAGCATGGGCAGAGTCCAGGGGGCACAGAAGAGGAATCCGGGTAAGGCAATGGATAACAGCAGCAGGGCACAGCATGGGTAAAGTCCAGGGGCACAGGGCAGTATTCCAGACACAGCAAAGGGGTAACAGCAACCAGGGTTGATAAAAGAAAGTCACGACTCACGACTAATGTCACTCAGCAGAAGAGGGATCCACATGGGATGGTAAGGCAGGAGGTGGTCTGTAGAGCCTCTTTATTGTTCAAACAGGACAACAGTTCACAGCTAGTAAGGCCCTACAAGTCCCAGTAGTCCCCAAGACACACATCCGGAGCTAGATGACCCAGCAGTCCTCATCTTCTACTGGTCTCTTTCCTATGAGACCCTCCAGCCATGAGTCTCCCGTGTCTATCACTGAAATATAACTCAGAACACACTGACCTCTTTCTCTGAGCACAAGGCTGTAAATATCTTGTACCTGGAGTTCAGCAATCAGAGATCTAAAGCCCGGACGGCTGTTGCCGAGGTGTCTGACTTTGTCCTGGTGCAGGATACAATACATCCTGAGCTTCCTGCTGAGAGGAGCCTCACCTCCAGACCTCCTGCATGGGCACAAGAATTCATGCATCAATTATGAAGATCAGCTGACTGAAAAGCTTAACATGAACAGATGTTCTTAGAGGTAAATTTCCAAACACATCTAATATTTCAAAGCTAATAATTCTGATCTGCGTTACACACTCACAGCGTCCTTCCACATCCGGACATCTCAGTAGATCCCGAGGAAGAGACACAACATATCCCAGCGTCAGACACCCAGACATTGTGCCTTCCCTGTTATCACCCATGGCTTCTTATTGTCACCCTGACACTTGCCTTGTCCCTTCCCCCGACCTTCATTTCTAATCTTATTCTTATACTTAACCCCCAACCCGAAATGTTCCTTCACACCCCTTCCCCTAGGTGACCCCCAAACCTGAAGTGTCCCCTGACCTCTCTGGCAGACATCTTACTGGGCTGATATGTTGGTGATGATTGGTACCAGTCTCGGCTATGAATGGCTCAGATTTGCAGTGGTGGCCCCTAGAAGTACGTGTCTGTATGAATTGTGGCCCCAATCATGTCACTCATGTCACTGTGTGCTGGGCCTTACCAGACACCTGAAGACACAACCCATCACCTGCAGGGAGAAATAGGAGGAGGGGCTCCAATCACCAGAGGGTTGGTGGGATTATCTGACACACTAATAACATTCTTAGAAATAAATATGATCAGATTCTGAGGCAGCGGTTCTCCGGCTTTGGGTCACCGCGTGCCTTCTGCTGTGCGAGGTGAGAGGCTCCTCAACTTCCTCCTAGTGCAGCAGTGTCAGTTCTCCCTCCGGCCGCCAGATGTCACTGCAGCAGAGACGGCCGGGGAGGAGCTGACAGTAGGTGAGGGTTTTTTTTATGCATTTAGCCACGCAGGGATAAATGTACAGAGGGAGAGACCTGTGCGATTCTTTCGTAATCGAAATTTGGATGAAATTTGGAGATTTGGATGTATCCGACTTACGAATTACAGACATAACGAATGCAAACGAATCAGAATGTTCTGAAATTCGTTAGCGGTAGTCTATACCAGGGCTCAAAATTTCCACTCGCCCGCTCGCAATTG
>NW_017308722.1:122926-130364 GCF_000935625.1 Nanorana parkeri | reverse complement strand
GGCCTGGCTAGTAGCTCAGGACTTGAAATTTTGAGCCCAGGTCTATACGATATTGTGTTGCTGCAAAGTGAAATTTGAGGGAATTTTTTTCTTTTTACAGTCTGCAGAAGCGGAAAAAACAAAAGCGTGAGGTTCCCCCCCAATTCATAGTGGGCCCTTTAGGTCTGGTAGGATTTTTAAGGGGGAACCCCAGCCCACCAAGATGGGAAGCAAAGTGTGGTCCCCCCTAACATTCCTACCAGACCCTTGATCCGAGCACTGGCCCTGGGGGACATCGAGTGCCACCCCACCCTGCGCCTTACCAGGCCACATGCCCTTGGCATTGGCAGGGTGTCCACGTGCCAATGGGGACAAGGGCCTCTTCCCCACAACCCTGACCTGGTGGTTGTGGGGACCCCCTTGCCCACAGACCCCAACAAACACTGGGCCAGGGTTGTAGGGGGCCCTTGTCCCCATCAGCATGGGGACACCCTCTCAATGCCAAGGGCACGTGGCAATAAGAAAGCCAGGCGGCAAGTCATGATCCACCCAGCTTGCTTATAATTGGGGCAGAGAGTACCGATATCGGTACTCGTACTCGACACACAAAAAAATGGAATGGTGCATCCCTAATAATAATTATAATGTTGGGGTCACCACAACTTAATAAATGTTACCAATGGGTCCCGACCCTAGAAAGGTTGCGGTTCTGAGAGGAAGATATTCTCCTGCACACAGCTTACTTCTTCTACAATAATTTCTTATTTTCCAGCCAAACTGAAGACGACGTCACATGACATGAGCTTATCGGGTGAGTAGGACATCCACATGACATATCAGATCTCTTCTGGAGAAACATTGTGTTGTGTTGTAGTCTGGGTGATGGGGGAATATTTGGACTTCTTCCACAATTCTCCGGTATTTCATGAGATATTTTATCATTCAATTCTGAGTTCTTCTGGTTAGAATGTTTCACATCATATTTCATGTTTGTATGAGGAATCAAATATTTGTCTTTCTCTTATAAAGACTTCGGAAAGGAATACAGAGAGTCTGTGAAAGAGATGTTCCAGCGGATTCATGAATATAATTCCCGTGGGGGAGAGGCTGTTAGTCTACAGGAAAGATACACCAAGTTATTAATGAGGAAGGGACGCCAGAAGAAAGAGGAGAAAGAACAAGAACTAAGGAGTACAGACAGAGGACATCTACAGATCATGGAGGAAAGATCTTCTGATAAATACTCCCCAATCACAATCCAGGACCTCTTTGCCCCCGATGAAGATGGTTTCATCCCTAACATTGTGGTGTTACAAGGACCTGCTGGGATTGGAAAAACAATGACCTCCAAGAAGATCATGCTGGACTGGGCCTCTGGGAATCTCTACCAAGACAAATATGACTTTGTGTTTTATCTGAGCTGTAGAGAACTCAACACCATCACTGGAAACATAAACCTGGTGGGACTTTTATCCACAAGCTGCAGACTGCCGTGTCCAGGTGACCTGGTGTCTATTCTGAAGGATCCTGGAAGTCAGAGAAAACTTCTCTTTCTAGTTGATGGGTTTGATGAACTGAGTTGGACTCTGGGGAAGGAATCTGAGGTTTGTCATGATGTTTCTGAGGAAACTCACAAAGAAATACTTCTCCAAAGCCTGCTCAGGAAACGGATTCTCCAACGATCTTCTCTGATCATCACCACGAGGTCCCTGGCCATGAAGAAACTGAACACATTGCTAGATGATTATCGCTGTGTGGAAATCCAGGGATTTACAAGGGAAGATCGGGAGGAATATGTCCATAAATTCTTTGGATATGCAGAAAATGCAGACAAGGCTCTCCGTATAATAAGAGACAATGATATTGTGTACACCATGTGTGTTGTCCCCGTCACATGCTGGATTGTCTGCACTGTAATACAACAAGAAATGAAGAAAGATTTGGCTTTAATTCGATGTAAAACAATTACCTCCATTTACCTCCTCTACCTGGAGGTTTTACTAACCCATCACAGCAAGAAGGACCGGTGTGTGGATGGGAGACCTCGGGACATCAACAACTGTCTGAGGAAGCTGTGTGCTCTGGCCCATGAGGGAGTTCTGAACCAGCAAATCTTGTTTAAGGAAGAAGATCTACAAAGACACGGACTGTCTCTGTGTGAGGTGGAGTCTGTGTTCCTGAACGAGAACATCTTCCATTGGGAAGTCCGCACCCAGACCTACTACAGCTTCATCCACCTGAGTGTACAGGAGTTCTTGGCTGCTCTGTATTATGGGCTGGATGGTGGTTCTGGAAATGAAGAAACAAGGATGGACCCTTTTCCTCTGATAATCAGTGAAGGGAAATCACTAAGAGAAATCTTTATAGAACATCCACATTTATCTTTAGCTGTACAATTCCTGTTCGGTCTCCTGAATGAAAAGTTGGTGAAAACATTCTTAGAGGTCACACGGATCAACATCTCACTGCCAGCCAGATCTGTGATAGAAGAATGGGCCATGAAGGTCATGAATGGGGAAATCAATACTAATGACATTGTCTATCTGTATGAGACTCAGGATGAGGACTTCATAAGGAGAGTCATGTCTCAGAGATCAGATTTGAAGGTGTCAAGGTCTTACATCAGGAGGAATGTGAGGAATCATGCCATGCAGCTGGACTATTGCTTGAAGACTTTGAAGGGTGAAAGTTTTCTGTCATTATATTTTATGGACCTCACACTGGATGCCGAGTGCCAGAAATCGTTATCTCTGTTTGTACACAGGAGTCGGGGTATTCTGTAAGTGAGTGAGATTATTTCTAAGTGAATTGAGAGCAATCAGCAGAGTCTGAGCACCTTGTAGGCTGTCATGGGCAGGAACCTGCATACAGTATAATGGGGGTTATTATCAGACATCCTCCATGTACCTCACCTATCTGTAAATAAATAGAAAGGTTCAGCACATCAATCTAGAATATTCCTACAATGAATGAAACCCTCATAACTTATCATACAAACAGCGACTTGTTCTATGATTCCTATATTCCATGGAAGTCTCATACTCTGTACACAATGAAGACAAGTGACAAGTGCTCATCAGTCCTTGTATTCAGTCCACAAAGAAGTGGCGTGCTTGTCTGATCCTCTGGTGGGTTCCTCCAGGTAAGTGATAGAAGATCCAAGTGCTCAATATTCGGCTTCTCTCCCATTGTCTTGTCTGTCAGATAATGTGAGAGGAGAGAAACCTCCAGAGACTGAGGGAGAAGACACCAGACATATAATAAAGACATGGGGCTGATTTATACATCTTCCTATGCTCCTCGGCTCCATCTAGTGGTGGTAATGCCGTGCACACAACATTGCTCCAGCTATACACTGGCTGGAAGATTGATGAATCAGCCCCATAGAGTAGAACATAGGGAACACATCATACCCCAATACCATTGTAATATGGCAGCCAGGACTCAAGTGGTGAGCAGTAAACTTTCCTATAGATTGGATGTCTGTTGTGTCTTCTTCTTCCACCATTTCATTCCGGCCTATTACTGCTGGATAATAAGTCACATGACACATCTACAACCAGCTACAAAAGTCATTTCTTTCTAGTTCTATACAATCTGCTGCTGTGTTTACTCCAAATGTAGAAGAATCCATTCCACCTGATAAACATGTGATGTCACTGACTCCGCCCATAAGAATCCTTCTGTTCTGTTATATGACATACAGAGGAAAGAAATCTCCCAAATATCTCATAGAAAGGATTCCCCATGTCCTCCTCCAAGTCACATCATAAGGAGACCCCCCCCTATTTATATCACATTGGGGAATGTCCCCCATGGCAGGATCCAGACCCACATTTCCTTTGTATGTGTAAAGCCTCGCTTCTCTTATCTATGGGAATGGATCGCAACTGCGGAGTTTCATGGATGGGGATCAGCTGAACTCTGTTGCCCTGTATTTGGTTAGGCGGATAGAGAGCTGCTTAACATCATACTCCCCTTGGCAACAATGGAAGTGCCACTCCTCTGGTAGTTAGAGAGCAGGGTATGAAGTTATAGCACACAGGGTTAATGGCTGTGAGCAACAGCACTATAGTAGTGTCCTGGTAGCCAGGAGGCATATGCCTCTACTTGCGGTTTGTTTGGTGGTCAATGGTAGAGCCCTGAGACTCTTGGATCCGACGACCTGCTTGTGGCTGATGATCCTGAAGGGCAGCAAGGCAGACAGTGATTGATCAGTGTCCTGCTACAATCAACAGTAGGACGCCGATCAATCACTGAGCAGCGGCTTTAAGCCGACTGCTCGAATGAGGTGGGCGGAGTCCCAGGGCGTGCCTGCGCACTACTGAGTCCCTGCTAGGAGGTGAGGGGTTACCACTGCGCGCCTGCGCAGGACGGCGTTGGAGCCCGACGGAGGAACGTAACCCGGTACGTCTATTACAGTATGATAATACTTTACCTGGTGACCCTGAAAATGGCCCATCATCCAATCCCGAGACCGTTCACTCATCCCTCGTGTCTACTCCAAGGGGCCACGTGACTTATTATAGTGGTATATAATATTAACAAAGGTATTTTGCTTTTTAACGTCATCATAACAAATGTTCGTACATTAACGAAAATATAACCGTCACTAGCTTAATGGCCACATGGAGCTAATAACCCACCAGACCTTTCTCACACACATACTGCAACTCTACATCAGGAGCCCAAATATTATATTATATGTCTGTTATAGGGTGACAACGCTCTGTCCTTGTCTGTCTGTTATAGGGTGACAACGCTCTGTCCTTGTCTGTCTGTTATAGGGTGACAACGCTCTGTCCTTGTCTGTCTGTTATAGGGTGACAACGCTCTCTCCTTGTCTGCCTGTTTTAGGGTGACAACGCTCTGTCCTTGTCTGTCTGTTATAGGAATTGTCCGTAGTTGTCACCGTCAGGAATCCTGCCCTGAGAAATGTCATGCAGCCATTGGTGGAGAACATGTAGACAGGAAGTTGCTGCAAAGGAGCTAAAGGAGATCAGGAGAAGTGTCAATCTAGCAAAGGATGAAAAAAGGATAAAACAGGATGTTTTGGGAAACACATGACAATTGTTATACACAGAGCACGGAGCACAACTCCCATCATCCAGTTTGGGTTCATCTCCTATAAATGATGATTGTTCCATTTTCCTTCTTCATGTCAGAGGTCAGACATTCTCCGTGTCATTCTTATCTCATCATTCTCTTCTAGGTTTATGTGGTGTAAATTTCAGAGACGGTATGGTGAAGATGAAGACTCCTCCTCCGGAGATGATGAAGGCTCCTCCTCCTCAGGAGATGATGAAGGCTCCTCCTCCTCAGGAGATGATGAAGGCTCCTCCTCCTCAGGACATGGTGAAGGCTCCTCCTCCTCAGCACATGATGAAGGCTCCTCCTCCTCAGGACATGAGATGGTTCCTGATATTCTTTCCTATCTGAGGAACCCGAAGAGTGAAATTGAGATATTAGAGTAAGAGTGATCCCGGCAGTGATGGGAAATGTGACGTCTCTCGGTGTTTCCTTGTAGCTCCGGGTGTCTTCCATCACATCCCCTCTTCTCATGTCTCCTCCCCCTTTATTATCTCCTCCATGGACCTTGGGGTCCTCCTAATGACCTCCCTTGGTGGCATTGTATAGAGAGAACTCGGATGGATTGGGATCATTTATCATTTATACATTTTGTTCGGGTGTTTTATATGTTTTTTTACTCTTTATATAACATTACGCCCATTAGATTTGTAGCTGCCCCACAGCTGGAGGGATGGAGCTTTCCTACCCCTGTTCTAGTGTGCAGGACATTCATTTACAGATCTCTCATGTAAGACATGACATTACCCAGCAGTCCCTTCTCCCTGGAGAGGGTTATTTGCATATTTTCCCAGAGGACATTGCCATAAGGTCTTCCTATTGGCTGTATGTAACCAGAACTTCCATCCCCGGCTGATGAGACCCATTAGAGTGAAGCAGTGCTGTCCAGGACTCGGGGTTCTGGTTCAGCAATGGTCATGTGATCGCTTTATATGTCCAGTAGATACAAATCATTGTTATGACTTCTCAGTAAATGACAATAAGTCCTTGTATTCCTCCTGAAGTATCATTTCATGTCTCTATATTTCTCTCCACAGTTTGGATGGTTGTGGTTTATCTTCCTCGTCCTGCGATGTTCTCCGATCAATACTTATCACTAATCGATCTCTCATCGGCCTGTATTTATCATATGATAATCTGCAGGACTCTGGAATAAAACTTCTGTGTGAGGGTCTCCGACATCCAGACTGTACCCTGCAGAAGCTGATGTGAGAATTATACTGTAAATGATGATCCGATGGGAGAGATCCTGAGGATCGGAGATGTGAATGTCGGATTGTCTGATATCTGATTGTTTCTAAAATATATCTTCCTGTGATTTTATGGGGTGCTGTAATATCCTCCGCGGCTCCCCGGGATGCCAATTGTGTTCCACGCTGGAATGCAGTGCTGGAGCGAGCTGCACCACGGCTCTGCCCCTAAGGAGTGACGCGTGCGTTCCAGGGTGGAAGCGGAAGTCGACCGGCGGTTCGTTCCGGACACTTCCGTGTCCAGGGGCTATTTAAACTAGTTGGGAGGCTGACACGGCGTTCCATGATTGAGGACTCAGGGCCCTGCAGCCCCCCGACACCATCATCTCCTCCTGTAACCTCCTTACAGCCAGCACAGCTTATCACCTGCCGGACCTCAAACCGCGAGTACTCCTTAGAGGGGATTCAGGAGCCACATAAATTATTCACTTAGATTGACTTTTCATCATACCATCTGCTGAATAAGACTGTATCACTGAAATTAGAGATTGTAGACAAATGCTATCTATTTTCTCAGTTACCGGGCCTTATTGAACCTCACCAATAGATACATAGCTTATATTGCGTTGACCCCAACTGTGGTCTATGAAACAATAGATTGTGTTCCTTAACCAGTTGACATCCGCGGTGTTAAACCCCCTTCCCATCCAGGCCATTGCTCAGTGTTCAGCGCTGCGGTACTTTGACTGACATTTATTCCGTCATGCAGCGCTGTACTGAAATGAATTTTATACCCTTTTTTGGGGACAGATAGAGCTTTCTTTTGGTGGTATTTATTCACCACTGGGGGTTTTATTTTTTTACTATATTAAGGTAAAATTACAGAAATGTGTAAAAAAAAAAACAGTTCCCCCTATATTAAATGATAAAACATTTATCATTACCCAATTTTTTGGTAAAATATAAAAGACGGGGTCACGTCGGGTAAAAAGACACCAAACATGTCAAGCCTTAAAATTGCGTGCGCGCGCGAAACCTCAAAAAAACGATAATACCCCAAATTGGTCATAGGCGACGCTTTAAAAGCTGTTACCGCTCATCAGTTTAGTGTTATCGGTGATTGATGGCCCTAAAATGATCGCTCTCACTGCGACGTTCGCGGCGATATGTAACGTGTGTAG
>NW_017308722.1:74503-122220 GCF_000935625.1 Nanorana parkeri | reverse complement strand
TTTTGGGGGGGGGGATTTTCCCCTTTTTTTATATCTGACTTTTATTTTATTTTATTTTACTTTTTTATGTGTTACTTTTATTTTTTTTTATTTTTTTTGCACTTATTGTTATTGCTTTCACATAGAGGATAACAATCCCCCTATAAAATAGCAAAGGCACACTGACAGGTCCTCTTTATGGAGACATTAGGGGTCTCCAGGACCCCTAATGTCACCTGTGGACCCCAAAAGAAGCTGATGAAGCAGAGATCTGCTTATCAGCTTCTTCTCTCTGGCTATAGCAGCCAGATGACTGACAGGTGAATGCGGAAGTGATGTAATACACATCACTTCCGCATTCACAGCCCGGAGGGAGGTCAGCAAGGAGCTGATCTCCCTTCCTCTTCCTCCTGACGCCATCCCGAGCCGGTCCTGGGCCGCAGATGGGGCAGCGGATCCCGGGATTGAAGGTGAGGAGTCAGGTGGAGGGGGCAAAAAAAACGGCGGCGGCGCAACCCGCCAATGCTGAAGTGCCGTCCGTCCGTTTTTTTACTACGGGGGGACGGCAAGAGGTTAAAACACTTTAATTGTGTATCACGGCAGATGATGCTGTAACCCCTAACACTCCGTAAAGTCTGGGTGTGACGCCTGGGGTTAAGGCCTAACTAGCCGTTACTACCAATTATAGTGACATACGCCTCCTCTTAACAGAGGGTAAGGGGA
Organism: Nanorana parkeri; assembly: GCF_000935625.1. Taxonomy (NCBI): domain Eukaryota; kingdom Metazoa; phylum Chordata; class Amphibia; order Anura; family Dicroglossidae; genus Nanorana; species Nanorana parkeri. The sequence continues at coordinate 121,518 of NW_017308722.1, read as the reverse complement.
GTTGTGACAGGTGCGCTATGATCTGTCATTGATTGTATGGTGCACAATGGTTTGATCTCCACATGTATATATTCTGTGTTCAAGTCCCTCTGCCTCTGTTCACTCACTCCATTTATTTATCTAGCAACAAAGGGATAACAACATGAAGGGGCGGGCCCGACACCCAACCACCATGTACAGTGACATCACAGGAAGTAACAAACAAACAGGAAGTTGTGGCCCTAACAGCCAATCGCTTCCTCAATACATCAACATAACATAGTCAGCCAATCAAACACATGTACAAGAAAGGGGAGTATGATCTCCCATTAACACTGGAGCGTACTTTATCCAGCACCGATCAGTGATCAATGCCCAATAAAATTACATATGGTTCTCATGAATGTGAGTTTATCTGCAGGGACAACGCTATATTATTTCCAGTGCGTTGATCAGACGCAGCAGGAAAGGATAAACGAATGTTCCTTTCATAAAGGCAGATATGTATCTTAATTGATACCTCGTTTTCAAAACAAATGCATTCACGCAAGCCAATAAATCCGCACATTGCGCAGGGGCCCTTGCCGGCGTCCATACATTCGCTAAGAAAATACTGCTCCGCCACGCACATCAATCTCCCCCGGCCAACAGCCCAGCGCATAGCACATGGACCATTCGCCAGCAGAGACCTCTGCGCACGGCGGCCGCGTCTCCACATTAACAGGAAGATATCCCCTCCAATGGTTTACACTCAGTGCTGATTAATCTGGGTCACGCTCCAATCGGGCTTAGCCCAGAAATCTGGACACTGAGAGACATGATGAAAATATTACAATATACTAAAAACACATCCTAGTGACATTTCCACAACAATATTTCCTGGATTAATAGGACACAGATTTGGGGGATTTTTGTGGCATTTAGCGTGTCACACATTTCATCTTCTAAGACCCCGTACACGGATAATTCATTGCAATGTGTCACTGGAGGAATTTCTCACCTCTCTTTCCTGTTTTTTCATTACCATCATCTCCCCTCCCCCGCTGTCTATCCAATCTTCCATTACCACCATCCCCCTCCCCCGCTGTCTATCCAATCTGTCAGTATAACACATCAGATGAGGGTTCTCCTCCTGTACACATCCCAGCCCAGCACACCAGGCATACAATCTGCTATCCCAATGGTTGGGTGGCCATGGGTGTGCGGGCCCCTGCCATGGTGATGGGTCCTCGGTATTGGGTGGGTGATTCACAAGGTGGTGGGGGCTATAAATGTGGGACACTTTTCACACCCCTATAGTATGAGGACAGAGGGGATGGTTGGGTGTATTTGTATACTGAGGTCAGTTATGAAGAGATCACACATCCCGCCATGGACATACAATCTACGTCAGATCTACTCCCAGCATAGGAGACCACTGACATACATTGTACGGCTGCAGATTTGTACATTACACATCGCACACATTTCCAGGAAGACATCAAAATACTTCCCATTAGTGTGTATAAAAATGTCCGTCATTTCTTCCAGACCACAGTACCAGCCCCCCCTTTCCCTCATCCCAGGAACCCCTCCCCCGCTAACACTCATTTTATTCTATTATGAAGGGGTGGACGCTGGAAGGTATATACTGTATAGGAGAGGAAGAGGAAGAGGAAGAAGAAGAAGAAGAAGAAGGAGAAGAAGAGGAAGAAGGAGAAGGAGAAGAATCTGATAATCTGGAGGTTGTGGAGCCGCCTCCTCGTCTTCAGGTAATACTCGGATCCCGATATGAAGACAATGTCCAGAATGGAATGATATCACATTGACCTGTTCATGAAACTGATGATTCAGCTTTTTCCTTTTCTTCAGATTCAGCGATGAGAGATTCTACTGAATGTCATTCCGGAATGATCTGACCCATGAATGTCTCCTTCCTCCCATTCCTCCATTTTATATTGTATTGTTACTCCTTCATGTATTCATTACTACAAAATACAAATGTGATTGTTGGATCTTCACCCCCAAACCTCCCCCCACTGATGAGACCCGGCACGCCGGAACATTCCTACTACACAAGACACTGACCACCCCGTCATCTCCATCCTTCATCCCAATTCTCCTCTGTGGATGGAGGAGGACACCCCGGACTCTCTTCTTGGACCTGAAGGAGCTCCGCCCACCAGTCTCTGTATCCCCGGACTCAGGTCTGAGACATCACACACATAGACCAATATTGGAGATAAGAGCCGTACAGCATAGAATGATGGATGTTGTATATAAACCCCCCTACTGTGTACCCCAACATATATACACCCACCTCCTGTGTACCCCGACATATATACACCCCCTCCTGTGTACCCCGGCATTGTGTTCAGTAATCATCATGACATGAAGTCTAATAAAAGGTGGAAATGTCTCTTCCCTGAATGTTGTCTCTATAGAATGATGTCACTTCCTGTCCCATGGACCCGGTCTGATAAAGGTCCGTCTGCCCTACTTGCTCTGGTGGATCAGCACCACAGCTGGCTGTTCCTGGGGGCCATCTTGTTTTAGTATCGGGAGATGACAGGGAGGAAAGGATTGTGATGATAACACTTAGCCTCACCCCACATAGAGAATTTCCAGCTCGCGGGACAACAATCTCCGGCCAGCAGACTCAGAGTGATGGTCACTGTGGTTGGATAACTCCGGAGTTAACCCTTTGAAGACACACAATAGCTGCCACCACGTGTTTTACCGGAAGCACGCACCGTTCCTAGCAAACGTTGTGACAATTGTGACCTTAAGCCATGCCTGAGATGCCCGCTGTCCCTCCAGACAGGAATAAAAGAGGTTTTACCATACGGTAGAGCTCTTCACAGAGACAAAGAATCTTCACATTCTTATTTACTGATTTTATAACTTTGTTTAATAAAGAAAAATAGACAGAAAAGAGACAAATAATACAACAGCGAAACAAGAAGGGAATAAGAATGAAGTTACGTAGCACCGGGTCTCGGGGTCTTTGGCTTCCAGCAGAATTCAATCAGAGTTCAGTCCATGAAGCATACACTGGATGAAGATATCTGCACATTCATCACCAATCCTAATGTGTTCAATTTATAATGTGATCACATACAAGAAAATGGCGTCATCGAGGGGTTAAGCTTTGCTCCTATATCCCCCTTATGATTTGTTGGCCGTGTTGGTGGGTCAATAATTATGGCGGAATATTTACTTTGAGAAAACACAATAAGGATGTTCAATGTACACAGATTGAGACTTACTGGAGGTCTCGGGACAGACTTCAGAAAATCGCGCGGCTGATGATTATAATTACGTGAATTTTCAAGCTCTATGAATGTTACACGATTGGAGCAGATTACAGGAGGCACAGAGGGGTCTGAACATTTCCCGAAATATAAAAGAGGCCCCAAAATTGGAATTATCAGTTAAATAAAATCAGATTTGTATACGATTAGAATATGATATTGTAGCCCCTCCCACCTCCTGTGGCTACTAGGAATCTAGCTGTGCTAGAACTGTCTGGTTGGATTATAGTTGGTTATTATCTGGATAATTCCGGGTGTTCTGTCATTGATTGTACCTGCCTGAGTGGGATGTGACCCTGCTGCAGAGTGGGGCAGCCAGTAGTGGGACATCTTGAGTGAGTGGGATGTGACCCCGCTGCAGAGTGGGGCAGCCAATAGATGGACATCTTGAGTGAGTGGGATGTAACTCTGCTGCAGAGTGGGGCAGCCAATAGAGGGACATCTTGAGTGAGTGGGTTGTGACCCTGCTGCAGAGTGGGGCAGCCAATAGAGGGACATCTTGAGTGAGTGGGATGTGACCCTGCTGCAGAGTGGGGTAGCCAATAGAGGGACATCTTGAGTGATTGGGATGTGATGCTGCTGCAGAGTGGGGTAGCCAATAGAGGGACATCTTGAGTGTCTATGCCAATCAATATGAATTTCATGGTCACTGGTGCATGCTGGGGGAGTGCATATATACTCAGGGATTGCCATGTGCTGGGTTCAGTCCGCCCCCGGGCTTGGCCAGGGCTAAATGTACAATGTTGGAGAAACTGATTAGGCCTCAAGCCTGGAGGAGGCCACATGTGGACCCAGTTGGGGTCTGGAATTAATTGGAGAGGAGAACCCGAGAAGCCCTATGACTACTGGAGGTACCAGAAGCTGATATGGACCTCAAGTACCAGTCTGGTGTCTCTTCCATGGAAGATCTCATGCACATCTCTATCCAGCTGTTGCTCTATTGCCCAGTGTCAGCCTGTTCTCCTAATAATTCTGCACTGTGGAAGTCTGGAGGGATTGGTGAGTCTGCAGTCCGTGTTCTATTCTTGCTATGGATGTCCTAAGCCCTATACGCTCTCTCCCAGTGATGATGTTCTCAATAAAGCATGTAAAAAGGCTCTTAAAGTGACTGGCGTCCAATTTATCGATCACATGTCCCTTCACTGGCTAAGGATCTGCCCCTGAGAGTGAAATATTGGCCCTCCCTACCCTTTGGGGTCCACCTCCGGTCTTTGGGGGTTCAGGGGGGTGCTACAATATGATAAGGATAGAAACTCTCCGATGTCCCCAGTGACACCCCTTCCGAGGTGTATTCAGCATGTTTGTTCTTAGCTCCCATACGCAGAACTTTTCATTCATCAATACTGAAACTCATCTTCCATATTGCCGCCCACTTTATCCAAATCTGGCTTCCGGGATTCCATGAACTTCTTTCCCTACATAACCTCATGTCATCAGCAAATACTGACACTGAGATATTTATCCTCACCTCTATATCATTTATATAAAGGAAGAATAACTAGAACCGGACCGGGGGGGCACTTCACTCACCACTTTGAGAATTGGCCGTTTGTCCCTCCCCTCTGGATACATTCTTGCAGCCAGTTCTTTAGCCGTCTACACACAGGTTGTCCAATGCAAATCAACCTTCATCTGTCAATGAAACATTTGGGATTCTGCTGTCCTCCTTATAACTCGCCTCCTCATAGAAAGTCAATCGGTTTGTCTGACAAGAAAGGTCCTTCATACATGCCATGCCGGATATCACTTATAATACTCTTATCACATGCAAAGGTTTGACCCTGACCACTCCCTCAGAAACTTCTCATACTCTTGATGTGAGGCTGGCTGGCCTCTAGTTACCCAGAAGACATCTTCAACCTGTTTTTTGAATATCGGTTCCCCATTGGCTTTCCTCTCGTCACCTGATACCTCTCCTGTCATTAAAGATTAAAGGAACAATGGTCTGGCAATAAGTGACACATAGCACTCCGCGCCAAACCCTGTGTAGCTGCGAGCACTATAAGAAGTGTTACCCTCTGAATTTGTCAGATTATAATGAATGTGCCGCGCTTCATCTAGAACAATAAACAAATCTCTATAATAAATAAAGTGTTATACAATACACTCAATCACAGTGCTCACAATCTCTCTTCTTGTATCCCCATGCATGTCCCCCCAGGGCAGTACCCGGACCCCCATACATGTCCCCCAGGGCAGTACCCAGGCCCCCATACACCTTTTGTGGCCAATAAATTGCATATAAGCCTTCAAAATGCAGACAAATGTTACTGAGAGTTTCCACCCCCCATAGACTTTCATTGAGTTTGAACTTTTTCCATGTTCTAAGGATTGAATTGGAACAGAACTCAGGTGTGTCCGGCCCATCAGTAAAGATCAGAACCAAAGACAAACAGGATTTGCAGGGACAGAGCACAGCTTGTATAGACAGAGCTATCACTAGGGAACAGGCTGATGATGCTTAAATAGGGCACCACCAGCAACACGGCCAATCCCAGAGCAGGAGGGGTGCCATTTGATTAATTAAGCCACAGCTGACTAGACTAGTGCTGCACATAGGATGATTAACCATCGCCAGTCAGTGCTGCTGCCAGCAATACACAGGATGATTAACCCTTGCCAGTCAGGGCTGCTGCCAGCAAGACACAGGATGATTAACCCTCGCCAATCAGGGCTATAGCCAGCAAGACAGGCTGCTAGAACTACACAGGCTGCCTGACACCGTCCAACGCTTCCAACACATCCTTCCGGCCTCCGCACCTTTCTCTTTGGCTACAAAAATGTTTATTTTAAAAAGCCAATAAAGTTGCCGATATGTGAAGCAGACAAGACGTGTGAGTTCCTTTGTCCGTCCAATCTGATCCTGAACGGGGATCTTTTTGGTCACTCCACAACCCCGGGGACTCCGTAGCTGGGAAGCTAACAGATTATAACCACAAGAAAGGGTAGGAAGTCATCTACACCTGCTGGGTCTTGAACACGTGTCCCTCGACGGCCATCTTAGCTTCCTCTGCTAAGACAAATCCGGCGAGCTTGGCGCCAAACACCATAGATGGGGAACTTCAGTTGGATGGGGAGGGGCTGGCCCCATTGCCCCCAGATAATGATTAATGTATGTAATATAACGTAAATCCCATAGAATGGATAAAAGATAGTAAGGGCAGTAGAGCTCACACGCTCATGTCTTGTCTGCTTCACATACCGGCAACGCCCCCTTTATTGCCTTATTTAGATTTAAAAATTGTAGCTAAACAGGAAGGTACGGAGGCTGGAAGGATTTGTTGGAAGCGTTGTACAGCCTGACACTGGACCAGAGGAACTGATAAAAGTGCGCCAGAGAAACCACAACATTGTGAGTGCCTGTTATGGAATTATTTTTTTCTGTAATATGCCTCTATACAAAGCATTAGCAAGACCTCATCAATAATCTGCCCCTTTACAACGCATTAGTAAGACCTTATCTGTCAACATCCTTCCTTGTATTAAAAGAGGTATAGACTCCAGAGAGAGAGAGACATATTCCTGGCCCTGTACAAAGCATTAGTATGACCTCATCTGTCATCATCCTTCCTTTTATTATAAGAGGTACAGACAGCAGAGAAAAAACATAATCCTGTAACTGTACAAAACATTAGTAAGACCTCATCTGTTTCCATCTTTCCTGGTATTATAAGAGGTATAGACTCTGAATACAGAGTTGGAATCTCCCAATAACAAAGCATTAATAAGACCTCATCTATCAACATCCTTCCTTGCATTAAAAGAGGTATAGACTCCAGAGAGAGAGAGAGAGAGATAATCCCGCCTCTATACAAAGCATTAGAAATAAGTCATCTGTCTCCACCCTGCCTTGTATTATAAAAGATATAAACTCCATAGAGAGATACGTAATCTGCCCCATGCAACGCATTAGTAAGACCTCATCTGTCATCATCCTTCCTTGTATTAGAAGAGGAATAGATTCTGAATAGAGAGACATAATCTGCCCTATACAACGCATTAGTAAGACCTCTTCTGTCACCACCCTTCCTTATATTATAAGAGATATAGACTCCAAAGAGAGAGAGATGTAATCTGCCCTATATAAAGCATTAGTAAGACCTCATCTGTCATCATCCTTCCTTATATTATAAGAGGTATAGACTTCAGAGAGAGTGTAATATGCCCTATACAAAGCATTAGTTAGGAAAAAGGAAAATGGCATTGCGCTTCACAAACTCAAAAAATATTCCTAAAATGTGAGAAAATAGTATGAATTGTGAAATTAGCACAAAGTGATAATCAATTTTGTGTTATACACAACACCTATGCTGATGATAGTAAGAAAAAACTCTAGGTCTACTGGTCTAGACATTATAAATCATAATAAACACAGGGGGAAAAAAGATGTGCTAGTTCATCTCATGGAATGTGTACATATAGAAAAGCCTGTGTTAAATCTCGCAAGTGATGTACAACTCCCACTTCATCTCCATATCCATATGTGAAGTCCATTAATTCTTGATTCAATAAAGTCCTTGAAATATGTGAGGATATATCTTCCAACTTTTATAATCAACACCACGTCGCTGAATACATCAACAATGAGTGAATCAGTGCTCTCCAGTCTCCACTGCGCTCAAAGATAAGATCTGGCCGCACTCACCGACTCCTATTGCTCCCCATATTTCAGATGAACAATTAGCGCTTTGTTGATATATAGAGAACCAAATCTTCTCCTTTGTTTTTAATCCGACATTAAATTGGGGTAGATTCCTCCCAGCTCTGGCTTATCTTTCCAAAACCTCACTCTCTCTGAGTACAAGAGAAGGTGGAAGAGGTGGAAGATGGAGGAATAGTATTATTCGGTTTTGGAAAGATAAGCCAGAGTTGGGAGGAATCTACACCAATTTTTGTTCCCCATGTTTATTATGGTTTATAGTATCTAGACCATTAGGCCGAGACTTTTTTCTTACTATCATCAGCACAGGCATTGTGCAACACAGGTGTTTTGTATAACACAAAATTGATTATCACTTTGTGACAATTTCACAATTCATACTATTTTTCTCACATTTTAGGAATATTTTTTGAGTTTGTGAACCACGTTGCCATTTTCTTTTTTTCCTATTATGGGTGTACTCACCTATTAAGCACAGCTTTAGAGTGTTGTTTGATTCCTAGCGCAGTTTTTTTCTATCTTACAAAGCATTAGTAAGACCTCATCTGTCACCATTCTTCCGTTTATTATAAGAGGTATAGACTCCAGAGAAAGAGAGAGAGGTAAATTGCCCTTTACAAATCATTAGTAAGACCTCATCTTTTTCCATCCTTCCTTGTATTATACAAGGTGAAGACTCAAGAGAGAGAGAGAGAGACATAATCTGCCCCTACACAAAGCATTAGTATGACCTCATCTGTCATCATCCTTCCTTGTATTATAACAGGTATAGACTCCAGAGAGAGAGAGATGCAATCTGACTCTATACAAAGCATTAGTAAGACCTCCTCTGTTTCCATCTTCGAATACAGAGTTGTAATCTCCCATTAACAAAACATTAATAAGACCTCATCTGTCACCATCCTTCCTTGTATTAAAAGAGGTATAGACTCCGGGGAGAGAGAGAGAGAGAGAGAGAGAATCCTGCCTCAATACAAAGCATTAGTAACATGTGTCCATCCTTCCTTGTATAAAGTAGACTCTGAATAGAAAGACATAGGATGTATAAAATCCAGAAAGAGAGTGATGTAATCTGCCCTTAGAAATAAGTAATCTGTCTCCATCCTGCTTTGTATTATAAAAGGTATAAACTCCATAGAGAGATACGTAATCTGCCCCTATACAATTCATTAGTAAGACCTCATCTGTCATCATTCCTTGTATTATAAGAGGTATAGACTCCAAAGAGAGAGATGTAAATTGCCCTTTACAAAGCATTAGTAAGACCTCATTTGTCTCCAACCTTCTTTGTATTATATGAGGTACAGACTCGAGAGAGATATAAGCTGCCTCTATACAAAGCATTAGTAGGACATCACCTGTCTCCATCCTTCCTTGTATTATAAGAGGTATAGACTGCAGAGATAGAGGCATAATCTTGCCCCTGTACAAAGCATTAGTAAGACCTTTTTAGCGATGAGCCAAACAACCCCCCCTGTGCGGATCGATTTGAATTTTAGAAAATGTGAAAAGTTTGAACTCAAACTCAATGCAAGTCTATGGGGATAGAACATTGAAAATCAAATGTCCCCATTTTGAAGCCTTATACGCAATTTATTGGCCATAAAAAGGTGTTTGGTTAAAATTCCTTTAAATATCATGCCTGGGGGTCCCCTTAACCTGCCTGTAAAGTTGCTGATCTGTAAGATGTATAAAAACTGCTGCAGCAAAAAGTGACATTTCAAAAGAAAAAAATTACTTTGTTTTTTGTTTAGCATGCACTTACCCTGCCCAAACAATACCAGACCCTTAAGGAATTTTGGGGAACCCCACCCCCAAAAAAACTTTTGTTCCGCTCTAAAAATCCATACCAGTCCCTTGATCCGAGCATAGGACAGGCTTGGCAAGAAAGGGGGGGCACGAGCGAGCGCCCCCTCCCTGTCATACCAGGCCACATGCCCTTGGCACTGAGAGGGTCGTCCCTGGAAAAGCGCCCTGTCCCCGTGTCGATAGGGAGAAGGGCCTCTTTCCCAAAAGCCCTGGGGAGTTGGTTGGGGGTTGCGGGCAAGGGGTTTTTTCACATTAGGGCACCCAGGGTACTTGTACCCCTACCCATTCACTAAGGTGTTAAAAAAATAATAATAAAAAAAAGATTTTTGGAAAAAAAAAAACTTGATCCATCGACGTGATCCATAGTGAAACACGACGTCCAGCGTTGTCCACAACGGCGACGACTCGATGAAATAAAAAATAGAACAAGAAAAAATAAATAGAAATAATTTTAAAAAAATGACGACCACCGACCCGTCCGCTGTTGACGTACTCCCATCGCAGAATGGCATTCTGACAGTGGTGACAGCTAGCTCCACCCAACCGTGCACAGTTTTACATCATCTGACAGGTGAGCCCTGATTGGGCAAAGTCTTAGAACTTGACCTATGGTCAGGTGGAAGCCTTTAGCCAATTACGGCTTCATAAGGCGCATTGCCTTGTGGGACCTTCAGCAGGCGAATAACCCACCGAATGCCCTGATACCTAATGTAATCGGCGAACACACAATCTAGCAATGTTCGAGTAGAACTCATGTTCGACTCGACCATCCAGCCAATCCCTAGACCTCATCTGTGTCCATCCTTCCTTGTATTATAAGAGGTATAGACACCAGAGAGAGACGTAATCTGCCCCTAAACAAAGCATTAGTAAGGCTTCATCTGTCTCCATCCTTCCTTATAAGAGGGAGAGTCTCCAGAGAGAGAGAGAGATGTAATCTGCCTCCATACAAAGCATTAGTAAGACCTCATCTGTCACAATCTTACTTGTTACATAAGAGGTTTAGACTCAGGAGAGAGAGAGAAGTATTCTGTCTTATACAAAGCATTAGTAAGACCTTATTTGTGGTTATCTTTCCTTGTATTATAAGAAGTGTAGACTCCACATAGACATAATCTGCCTCTATACAATGCTTTAGTAGGACCTCATCTGTCTCCATCCTTCCTTGTATTAAAAGAGGTATAGACTCCAGAAAGATATGTAATCTGCCCTCTTCAAAGCATTAATAAGACCTTGTATTATTACAGTGCATTGGTGATATCTCAGTCCAATGGTGCCACACCCCAAAGTTGTACGTATATACAAAATAGAAAACAAATTTAAGGCACCAAATCACACATGTAATAGGTTTGAATAATTTTATTCCAAAGTTAAAAAACATTAAAAGATTTTACAAATTGTCTATCAAACCTTAGGCACCAATGTGTGATTTGGTGCCTTAAAAACCCTTTTTTTAAATATTTTTGTACATAATTAATAGAACCTCATCTGTCTTCATCCTTCCTTGTATTATAAGAGGAATAGACTCCATAGAGAGCGAGACGTTATCTGCCCCTATACAAAGCATTAGTAAGATCTCATATGTCATCATCCTTTCTTGTATTATAAGAGGTATAATCTCCAGACAAAGAGAGACATAATCTGTTCCTATACAAAGCATTAGTAAGACCTCATAATACAAGGAAGGATGATGACAGAGGAGGTCTTACTAATGCTTTGTAAAGGGCAGATTACATCTCTCTCTCTGGAATCTATACATCTTATAATACAAGGATGGATGGTGACAGATAAGAGGTATAGATTCCAGAGAGAGAGAGAGATGTAATCTGCCCCTACACAAAACATTAGTAAGACCTCATCTGTTTCCCTTATTCCTTGTATTATAAGAAGTATAGACACCAGCGAGTCATAATCTGCCCCTATACAAAGCAAGAGGTATAGACTCAAAAGAAAGTGATGTGATCTGCCTCTATTCAAATCATTAGTAAGACCTCATCTGTCACTATCCTTCCTTGTGTCAGGGTACCATGCACAGGCGTCCTCACACCACATGCAGGTACCCACGCAGGATGACCAAATTAATATGCACACACAGGATAGGGTTATATGCACACAGTTTGTTACACATCAACAAAACTACAAACCCCCTCAACCCCCCACAGGTTTAGCAGTGAAGTAACAAACCCACGGTTGGGACAAACACACACCTACAGCCAGGGGGAATAGCAACAAGGAGGGGTAACAGGCCTGCAGATATACAGCAGGCCTCAGGATACAAGAAGAGTGGTCAGGTACAAGCCGGGTCGTAAACAGGAGGCAGCGCGGTACAGTAACAGGATTCAAAGGAGAGTGGTCGTGTAACAAGCCGGGTCGGTGACAGGTTTGCAAATAGGTAGCAGGGTTCAGGTAGCAGGGTTCAGGTAGCAGGGTTCAGGACATGGGAATCAGTCTTGTTCAGGTGACACAATACTGAGCCAGCTTCCTGACTGCAGGGAGGGCCTAAATACCCTCCCAGGAAGCACCAGGTGATGGGATGATCAATCACAGCTTGGGCACACCCGCAGGTGAGTACTGGAGCTGCAGGTTCCTTACAGTTCCTGGCTGCTGGAGACACCCGCAGGCGAGCACAGGAACTGCAGGACCTGGCTCCAGCGCCACCTGGGGGTGCTCTGGATCCTGACACCTTGTATTATAAGAGGTATATTCTGCAGAGAGATGTAATCTGCCCTATACAAAGCATTAGTAAGACCTCATCTGTCTCCATCCTTCCTTGTATTATAAGAGGTATATTCTCCAGAGAGAGACGTAACCTGCCCCTATACAAAGCATTAGTAAGACTCATGTGTCTTTATCCTTCCTTGAATTATAAGAGGTGTAGACTCCAGAGAGAGACGTAATCTGCCCCATACAAAGTATTAATAAAACATCCTCTGTGTCCATCCTTCCTTGTATTATAGGAGGTAAAGTCTCCAGAGAAATGTAATCTGCCCCTAAACAAAGCATTAGTAAAACCTCACAAGTCTTCATCTTTCCTTCTATAATAAGAGGTATAGACCTGAATATAGAGACGTAATCTGCCACTTTACAAAGCATTAGTAAGACCTCATCTGTCATTATCCTTCCTTGTATTATAAGTGGTAAAAACTCAGTAGAGAGAGAGAGACATAATTTGCACTACGTAAAGCTTAAGTAAAACCTCATCTGTCACCATCCTTTTTTATTTTAAGAGGTATAGACTCCAGAGAGAGAGAGACTTAATCTGCCCCTATACAAAGCATTAGTAAGACCCATCTGTCTCCATCCTTCATTGTATTATAAGAGGTATAGACTCAGGAGAGAGACTTAATCTGCATCTATACTAGGCATTAGTAAGACCTCATCTGTCTCTTTGCAGTCGCTCCTGTGTAAAATGTCCCCTGACATTAATTATGTAATGTAGATTTGAAGTTTCTCTCATAGATTCCATACATATACCATTCCATACTCTTGTCTTCATACTGAGTTGTCCCACTATTTGGTTTACTAATCCTCAGTGGAGATTCCTCAACATCCCATATACTCATCCCTATAATGATGTGACCCCAGCTTTTGTTATAATCATTCTCATAATGATTAAATATACCTTTCCTCATACTGAAGAGTCCCCACCATTGCTTGTTAGTTATAAACCGTGCTCCATTTCATATATTCATCCTCATAGTGATTAGCCCTCACCTTCCCATATGCTAATCCTCATATTGATGAACATCCACCATTCCTCATACTTGTCTTCAATGATTAGTCCCCGCCTTTCCAAATGCTAATCCTCATAAAGATAAACCTTCACCATTCTTTGTACTTATCCTCCTAGTGAGGAGCTTCTGGATGTCCATATACTTATCATCAGAGCCCTGAGCCCCCACCATTCCGTATACTCATCATCATAGTGATTAGTCCTCACCTTCCCATATGCTAATCATCATATTACATTATTGCTATATCACACCTCCTGCTCTGGGATTAGCCTTGTTGCTGGTGGTGCCCTATTTAAGCATCATCAGCCTGTCCCCCGGTGATAGCTCTGTCTATACAAGCCGTGCTCTGTCCCTCCAAATCCAGTGTGTCTCCGGTTCTGACATTGGCCTGTCCCTGGATTTAGCTTTGCCACCTGCCAGCCTTTGACCTCAGCTTGTCCCTGATTACTCTCTGGTGGTGTCTTCCTACTTTGGTCTGTACCTCGGTTCAGCACGTCTGGCCAGCTTGTGGCATCACCTGAAGATAGAGTTTAAGACCTGGGGCATCCAAGTACCGGTAGGCGTGCTTGCCTTATGGGAACGGCGGCTGCTATAGGTGAAACAACTTGTCACTATATGTTCTGACAGCGTGTGTCAACAACCAGTCCTGACATTATCAGAAGCCTATATAAAGAAGAGACCGGCACTACTCCTGGGCGATGATGGATGTTGGAAACGATAAAACTAACATCTATGATACAGCTTTGATGCAAAGGTGTTCCTTGATATCCTGAACTGAATCAGCATCTGGCTGTGTAATACGCAAATGAGGTTCTGGGGGCTGGACACTGATGAATGAAGATCTGCCGGACTGTCATCGCCTGGGGCAAGCCCCACCCCCTGCTGGTATTTACTGCCCACACCTGCGTCAGCAAGGAAGCATACATGCTGGAATGGGGGGGGCAGGGGCATATGATGGAACTTTCTTCCTGTGTGATCATTTGCACTATCCTAGGTCACAAGCAGGAACAATGGTAACCTTGGTGACCTCTTGGACAAAACAAGTCTTTCTGGACTCTACAATCAAGAAGAATGTGATTGGCTGAGACCTGCTGGAGAGGCGTGTCCTGGGCACAGAGAAAAACCCATGGCATGTGTGACTGAGAGAGAGAGAATGGGGTGGCTAGCTGAAGGATCCTAACCTCAATTCCTACTTAACCTCCTCCAACCCCCTCTCCAATTCCCTTCATTGTAATTAGAATGTATGTAGATCCCTGTTTGTAAATAAACCCCCCGACACTTATATAAGATTCAGTTGTTCATCAGTAATTGAAGGCGCCCCCAAATCAGAGGACATTCTACAATGGATGCCGTACAAGCCGTGTGTTTCCAGAAGGATTATACAAGCTGACGCGTCAGGTTCAGGATCTGTCCTTGCACATCTCTCAGCATCTCTCCCCATGTGTGTTGAGTACAGTGGAGGAAAGTACATGATATGATATGTTATTGGCCTTCAGCCACCTATGAGTATGATTCCCTATTGTATCTTCTATAGATGAGACCAATGGGGACTGTCTGTGTGGCTACTAGGTTTAGTTCCAGGATTGTAGATCTGTATCACCGGCCATTACTGGGCATGTTCTCCCACCATTACTATATGTACAATACAGACCTATCGATAGACACCTGACCAGTATCATGGAATCTATGGGGGGAGGGGTCTATATATTATGAGTGTAACCCCTTCCTTGGAAGTATTATATCTATGTGTATTTACTTTCACTCTTTATAGTTGGGTTTGTCCTATGACATTGATGGCACCCGCCTTTGTTGCCTCTTCTATGGTCCCCTGAAGGGGAGACGCTCTGCGGGGATGTGTTCCTTTCATCACGTGCTGGTCCTATGGTACCTGGGGTCACACACCAACACACCATGTGGTTCCTATGTGTACTTCTATCTTCATATTACAGTTATGTAACATGTCCTAATAATTCATTACAGACTATAACAACGGGAAGGTGATAACTGGGCAACCCGAGAGCGGGCGCCTCTGCCATCATACAAACTGCTTCCTCCATGAAGGGAGATATCTCCATCAGGGCAACAACAAGGATTTCTAGTAATGGCTTCAACAAAGGAGATAAAAGACTGGAGGCGTGTCTAGAACTATGACATCACATCTATCAGGAGCCCAAAATTCATTTGGTATCGCCGTACTGTCCAATACAACATAATTCTAATGTCCGATGTGACTTTATCTCCTGTAGGGGTATATTTAATGTTTGCTTCTTCTTAAAGGGGAATGCCATCTCCTGGAAGACCCATTGAGCAAAGATTATCCTCTGTCAGGAGCTCTGGTGGAAAGTCTCTGGCTGTACCGGTGTGTACAAAGCAATCAGATGCCGGCTGCCTATCTGTCTCCTACAAATATAACTTCCTGTTTTCCTATTTCCATCTCTTTCATTGTCTGTTATATATTTCACATCCTCTGATCCATCCATCCAGGGCTGCACACAAACTCCCATGGACTGAGTACAGACCCCTCCTCCGTTCCTGGGAGTGAACACATTGCATTCCTCATACTCGCCCGGCTCACCTACTCAGACCTTTTACATCAACTTGTAATAACCATCATCATGACTTCAACAACGTTCCATAATCAGATCTTTCTAATGTATTTATGTGGAAATGGGAGCTTGTGGGAGATCCTCAGACTCAACACCCGGGAGCTAAAGGGTGACACCTGTGGCATTGCTGAGTTATTGTGCCACTGGTATGGTGGGAGCTGTATCTAGAGTTAGCAAACCTGCTCAGATTAGTGTAGAATATGGGGGAGGGGACAATTTCTTATAGTCATACAGTACACGCGGTCTCACGGGAGAAGCAGACATGACCACACACACACAGTGATTACACTGCTCGCTGTCATACACAACGCTCAGAATGTAATCACACAATCATCTGCCCAGGGCAGCCGCAGTCTGTAAGGATAACTCGGCTCTACCTGATACAACAAATGAGAAGAAGAAACAAGTAACAGTGCCGGATTTATACCACAAAGGTCCGCCATGTGAAGCCGGGTCACCTTGCAGCTAGACACCCAGGAAACCTCATGGCACAGGGCAGTGCTCATTTTGGCACCAAATTTCATTTTAATTTTAGTCTTTTGACTGAAATTAATTTTTATTTTATAATCTAGTTTTAGTCGACTCAAATCTAATATGTTTACTTTTAGTGTAATGCATTATCTCAGCAATTCTCCGGCATTCCCAAACTCATTTCATTACATATCCCCGGAGTCATTTTTATTTAACTTTTATTTTTTATTTTTTTTTAATTAATTGCTATCACATGGGGGGGGGGGGTCTAAGAAGCCCCCCATGTGATGGCACATTGGATGTGACAGGTTCTCTTTAAGGTGACATTAGATCCCTAGTGTCACCTTTCCACTTTACTGGATTCAGCTGCTGAGACATACTAAGCCTGCTATTGGTTATTTTAAAATTCAATAGCAGGCTGGTTATTGCACCCGCCCATTGCCTGCAGTCAATCATCAGCAGAGGAGGGAACTGAAGGAGAAAGTTCTCCATCAGGTCTTCCTGAGCCGATTGACAGCAGGCAGTGGGTGGGTGCAATAGCCAGCATGCTATTGAATTTAAAAATAACCAATAGCAGCCTGAGTATGGCTCCAGCCCTCCTAGATGCAGAGGAGGAACGGGTCAGCAGTGGAGGCATGGGGGCGGGGCAGAAAAGAAACAGGGGTGGGGCAGAGGAGGAGTGGGCCGGTGAAGAGGAGGAAGGGGCAGACAAAGAGATGGAATGGACCGGCAGCAAAGGTATGGGGGGCAGCGGGGGAATGCAGTCGCAGTGGTCTCTCCTCCCTGCTGGTCCCGGCTGCAGTGGTCTTTGTCCCCGCTGCCTCTGCCGACACAGGCGGGGAGAGAAGCTTGGATTTAAAGGGACACAGACCGCTACAGCCAGCACTAGCGGTGAGGAGGGTGCGAGAGAAAAGGAAGCAGGTTGCCTACCAGACGACTTATGTTTGTGTCTCAGGGTCCGGATCGGGTGGGTTTGTTCAGCTGCGCAGTTTCCGTACTCACTCCCGGCTCAGGACTTTGTTTGTTGTATAAAAAGTTCTCCCCCCTCTCTCTATGTGTGAGACAATCTGTCAAAAAAAGGACAATCAACAGTACTTCACCTGTATCTGACCGGACTTGTTACCCAGAACTGACACAGATAAGAACGTTGGTAAAGGTCAGAACTCGTAAACCTCCCGTGTCACCTTGGGGGTCTCTCCGGTCAGACGGTGGGAAGATGGGGGAAAAGAAGAGTTCCCCTAAAGCCATCAAGTTCCTCTTCGGGGGGCTGGCCGGGATGGGGGCCACAGTTTTCGTTCAGCCACTGGATCTGGTGAAAAATCGAATGCAGCTGAGTGGAGAAGGAGCCAAGACAAAGGAATACAAAACCAGTTTTCATGCTGTCAGCAGCATCCTGAAAAATGAGGGAGTCGGAGGCATCTATACAGGGTTATCGGCCGGTCTCCTTCGCCAGGCCACCTATACCACAACACGTCTTGGTATTTATACCATCTTGTTTGAGAAGCTAACAAAAGCCGATGGCACACCCCCTAATTTCTTAATGAAAGCTGCTATTGGGATGACGGCAGGGGCTACCGGAGCCTTTGTGGGGACCCCAGCTGAAGTGGCTCTTATTAGAATGACGGCAGATGGAAGGTTACCTCCTGACCAGCGGAGAGGATACAGCAATGTGTTTAATGCTCTAGTGAGGATGAGCAGAGAAGAGGGGATCACCACGCTGTGGAGGGGTTGTGTACCCACCATGGCACGCGCTGTAGTTGTGAACGCGGCACAGTTGGCTTCCTACTCCCAATCCAAGCAGATCCTCCTCGATTCCGGATATTTCCGGGACAATATCCTGTGTCACTTCTGCGCCAGTATGATCAGCGGGCTAGTCACCACGGCTGCCTCTATGCCTGTCGACATTGCGAAAACCAGGATACAGAATATGCGGATGATAAACAGAAAGCCTGAGTACAGGAACGGATTGGATGTCCTCATGAAGGTGGTGCGATATGAAGG
Organism: Nanorana parkeri; assembly: GCF_000935625.1. Classification (NCBI taxonomy): domain Eukaryota; kingdom Metazoa; phylum Chordata; class Amphibia; order Anura; family Dicroglossidae; genus Nanorana; species Nanorana parkeri. The sequence continues at coordinate 102,965 of NW_017308722.1, read as the reverse complement.
ATTCTTCAGCCTCTGGAAAGGCTTCACCCCTTACTACGCCCGGCTGGGACCTCACACCTTCCTGACCTTCATCTTCCTGGAACAGATGAACAAATACTACAAACAGTTTTTCCTGAGCGGATGATGAGACTTCCAACCCCCCCTCTTCTATTTATCTGGCCTGCAGACCCAAATCAAATCTTGTACATGAAAACACTCCACCCTTCGGGGGCTTGGGGGGGGGGGGTTTGTGATGGCTCTAACAGCCAGGCACCTGTACTTAAATGTGTGTCTCAGCGGGTCATACTCGTGTTGGTGTGACCCAAGGAAGTAATTAAGGGGCGGGGCTCAAACACATAGCTTGTCAAGGTGTCAGGTACAATGAATGCGTGTTAGACTCTCTCCTATCTTGCAGGCAGAGGAGGTTATAGTGTTAGTGATGTCCAAAGCTTCTGGTTTTCTTGCTTTCTTTTGGTCGATAGACTGGGGTTGTTCTTTATTTTGTCTGCACAATCACATGGGTGTCTCTCTGTGTAGCAAAGAGTTACCAGAATTTAAAGGGGGGCTCCATGCTGACATATGACACATGGGTGAGGAGAAGAGGGAAGAGTGTAGTGTGTAGATTATTTGCGCCTCCATCGATTCTCCAGTCTGGTTCTTCCACATTGTGTTGTTGACTTCTGAGACCTGCAGTCTGAGCTATAGTCTCCTTCCACAGAGCGTGGAAGGGACCTTCCCACTGAGCGTGGGAGGGACCTCCTGCAGAAGAATACAGTGTGCTGCTCCCAAGCCCTGAGTTGGGCTCACTTTGGGAAGACAGGCGCTAAGCACCAGTAGCAACTTGTCTGGTACCCCGCAGTCCTCGCAAATTCTAAGGCAAAAGACCAACTGCACTGCGTGGAGGTTCAGCCGCTGATGGCTTTGTTCATCTGGATGGCATGAACAGAGAAGTCTTATGTTTCAAGTCTGGGCTTAATCGTAGAGTTATATATGATTCAGACTTGACTTGCGTCAGGGAAGAGGTCCCAGGCGGGAGACTCTGCTCGTGCTGTCCAGATGAATGGAGCTATGGCTGATTGAATTTCCACACCGGTCTCTTTGGGTGGGAGACCACTGATGGACTCAGAAGCTCCCTCAAACCAAAATTTTACCACAGAGCGAGGACATGGAGGTGGGCATAACCTACCTACTGTGCCACCCCTTTTCCTCCCACCCCGCCTCCACCAAATCCTTACTTCTGCAGTCTTCAGGATGGAGTTTTCCTTTAAACGGTTATTTCAGGAGGGACCTCAGCCAAAGTGATCCTATTTTTTTTTTTTATCACCTGGAGACCGTTTCATTGTTGGGGTAATTGTATTATTATTATTGCTGATAAATGATATTTATGCAGACCTGTAACTTCTTATGAACAGTGAGAATCCGGCATATAAACCAAAAGTTGACTTTAAAAAAAAAAGAACGTTGGTAAAGACTCTGGAAGGGAATATCAATAAACAGAAGTTCACCACTTGCTTCTCAGAGGACCCCTAGCTGGGGTCTGAGGGCGTCTTGTGAACTTCCACAACGCACTTCCAAAAACTTTTAGACAACAAACATTAAACACTGACAGAGAACAGACAGATTAGATAACAAATAATAGACAAGCAAAGCGCATGCAGCAAACATTGAGGATGAGCAGCCTGATGGACAATGTAAACAATTAACCGTCCTACCAAAACAAGATTCCTCTCACAGGAGAGAGTGAGCGCTGTAACTTCAGTGACGCTGCCACAGCATCTATGAAGCTCCCTCAGCATCTATGAATTCACTCCATGTATCTCTAGAGCAAGGTGAGAGCGAAAATAAAACAGCTGCTCTCCCGGCTGTGGAGATCCCACTTCTGACACCAAGCTGTTAGGGTTCCAATCTTAGAGTTCCCCGGGATTGGATCGTGCTGCCAGCTTCAGACAAGTACTTGGGAATAAAGAGTCACACCAAACTGTGTATTCATTCTATATAAGAAGGTTTATTGTTACAACAAAAGATTATATGGACAGTGAAAGGGGCGATGGCGGGGTATAATAAAAGACATACACGTATACAAAGCTCATTATAATAATATGGAGCATAGAACAGCTACAAAGAAGGAAATTATCTGGCAAGCTTCAAGGTCACATGTTTCACACGGAGATAACATTCAATTCACTGAAGGATGCAGACTCCTCATTATGGAAACAACTAAAACTACTGGATGTAGAGAACACAATTTTCTCTGATTCAAACATTACCTCCGTGTGTACCAGAAACAAGCAAATAAGGTGATTTTACACTTTCCATGTACACACAGCACTATAATCCTGTAGGCCTCTCACTATCAGACCCCATGGGTCCTCACATAGCACTATGTACACCACTATTACACCATCAGTTTTATGTTCTTCATATCAGGATTCTATAGAGACAACATTCAGGGAAGAGACATTTCCACCATTATTAGACTTCATGTTATGATGATTACTGAACACAATGTTGGGGTACACAGGAGGGGGGTTGTATATATGTCGGGGTACACAGGAGGGGGGTGTATATACAACGTCTATCATTCTATGTTGTACGGCTCTTATCTCCAATATTGGTCTGTGTGTGATTGGAATGTCTCAGACCTGTGTCCAGGGATACAGAGACTGGTGGGCAGAGCTCCTTCAGGTCCAAGAAGAGAGTGCGGGGTGTCCTCCTCCATCCACAGAGGAGAATTGGGATGAAGGATGGAGATGACTGGGTGGTCAGTGTCCTTGTGTAGTAGGAATGTTCCGGCGTGCTGGGTCTCATCAGTGGGGGGAGTTTTGGGGGTGAAGATCCAACAATCACATTTGTATTTTGTAGTAATGAATACATGAAGGAGTAACAATACAATATAAAATGGAGGAATGGGAGGAAGGAGACATTCATGGGTCAGATCATTCCGGAATGACGTTCAGTAGAATCTCTCATCGCTGAATCTGAAGAAAAGGAAAAAGCTGAATCATCAGTTTCATGAACAGGTCAATGTGATATCATTCCATTCTGGACATTGTCTTCATATCGGGATCCGTGTATTACCTGAAGAGGAGGAGGCGGCTGCACAACCTCCAGATTATCTTCTTCTTCTGTCTATAGATACAATCCATTCTCCACCCCTTCATAAAATAATAAAATGAGAGTGTTAGCGGGGGAGGGGTTCCTGGGATGATGGAAAAGGGGGGGCTGGTACTGGGGTCTGGAAGAAATGACGGACATTTTTATACACACTAATGGGAAGTATTTTGATGTCTTCCTGGAAATGTGTGCGATGTGTAATGTACAAATCTGCAGCCGTACAATGTATGTCAGTGGTCTCCTATGCTGGGAGTAGATCTGACGTAGATTGTATGTCCATGGCGGGATGTGTGATCTCTTCATAACTGACCCCAGTATACAAATACACCCAACCATCCCCTCTGTCCTCACACTATAGGGGTGTGAAAAGTGTCCCACATTTATATGGCCCCCACCACCTTGTGAATCACCCACCTAATACTGAGGGGTCACCACCATGACAGGGGCCCACATACTCATGGCCACCCAACCATTGGTATAGCAGACTGTATGCCTGGTGTGCTGGGCTGGGATGTGTACAGGAGGAGAACCCTCATCTGATGTGTTCAGTTATACTGACAGATTGAATAGAAAGCAGGTGAGGGGGGATGGTGGTAATGGAAGATTGAATAGACAGCGGGGGATGGTGGTAATGGAAGATTGAATAGACAGCGGGGGAGGGGTGGTGGTAATGGAAGATGGGATGGACAGCGGGGGAGCGGGGATGGTGGAAATGGAAGAATAGATAGACAGCGGGGGAGGGGGGATGGTGGTAATGGAAGTAAAGTCATTTCTCTGTAAAGTTAAAACCTTGTGGAAGATTGTGGGACCTGACTAAGAGTATTAGGGGTGGAGCCGATTCTCCTCATCCACCATCTGTAATTATAAATTCTCCATCATCTGGGAAATCTGTGACTGGCCCAGGAAATCTAAATCGCTTCTCTCATTATCTGTATGACTCCAGAGACCTCCAATGGGTTCCAGCAGAACCCCGTCCTTCCATTCTTCATTACAGTCCAGCCCGGGGGTCAGAAGACCTCCCAACAAGGTCCCACCTCCACCATCTCCTCCCCATCCCATGTTGTGTATGTTTAGTGTTCAGAGTCTGAGGCATAGTATGTGTGTTACCTCCAATATAATAGATCCTACCTTCTACGCACAGAGAAGCCGGCATGTCGGAGGACCTCACAACGACAAGCCACTTCTGAGTCTGACATCTTCTCATCATCATACAATGATATCTCCAGTATGATCAGAGTTCGGTTTGTGGTGATAACGGAGGAAAGATCATCACAGCACGTTAATGTCACTCCACGGTCATGAACTCTGGATGGGGAAACAGGAAAGAGAGGTGAGAAGTTCCTCCAGTGACACATTCAACACACAGTTACATATATAATAATAATAATAATAATAATAATAATAGTGACACGCTAAATGCAACAAAAAAAACCCCAAATCTGTGTACTATTAATCCAGGAAATATATACATGAGGAGATCAGACCATTGTGCACCATTCCAATGACATTCATAGACCATACAATCCATGACAGATCATAGCGCACCCCATAAAATCACAGGGAAATATATTTTAGAAACAAGCAGATATCAGACAATCCGACATTCACATCTCCGATCCTCAGGATCTCTCCCATCGGATCATCATTTACAGTATAATTCTCACATCAGCTTCTGCAGGGTGGGTACAGTCTGGATGTCGGAGACCCTCACACAGAAGTTTTATTCCAATCTGAGTCCTGCAGATTATCATATGATAAATACAGGCTCATGAGAGATGGATTAGTGATCAGTATTGATCGGAGAACATCACAGGACGAGGAAGATAAATCACAAAAAGAGAAACTGTGGAGAAAAATATAGAGACATGAAATGATACTTCGGGAGGAATACAAGGACTTATTGTCATTTACTGAGAAGTCATAACAATGATTTGTATCTACTGGACATATAAAGCGATCACATGACCATTGCTGAACCAGAACCCCGAGTCCTGGACAGCACTGCTTCACTCTAATGGGTCTCATCAGCCGGGGATGATAGTTCTGGTTACCATGGGTACATATAGCCAATAGGAAGACTTTATGGCAATGTTCTCTGGGAAAATATGCAAATAACCATCTCCAGGCTCTCCAGGGAGAAGGGACTGCTGGGTAATGTCATGTCTTACATGAGAGATCTGTAAATGAATGTCCTGCACACTAGAACAGGGGTAGGAAAGCTCCATCCCTCCAGCTGTGGGGCAACTACAAATCTAATGGGCGTAATGTTATATAAAGAGTAAAAAAAACATATAAAACACCCGAACAAAATGTATAAATGATAAATGATCCCAATCCATCCGAGTTTTCTCTATACAATCCCACCAAGGGAGGTCATTAGGAGGACCCCAAGGTCCATGGAGGAGATAATAAAGGGGGAGGAGACATGAGAAGAGGAGATGTGATGGAAGATTCTACATCGGAGAGGATGGAAGACACCCGGAGCTACAAGGAAACACCGAGAGACGGAACAAGACGTCACATTTCCCATCACTGCCGGGATCACACATTTCTCTTACACTAATTCCTGAATTTTACTCTCCGAGTTCCTCAGAAAGGAAAGAATATCAGGAACCATCTCATATCCTGAGGACGAGGAGCCTTCATCATGTGCTGAGGAGGAGGAGCCTTCATCATGTCCTGAGGAGGAGGAGCCTTCATCATGTCCTGAAGAGGAGGAGCCTTCATCATGTCCTGAGGAGGAGGAGCCTTCATCATGTACTGAGGAGGAGTCTTCATCTTCACCATACCGTCTCTGAAATTTACACCACATAAACCTAGAAGAGAATGATGAGATAAGAATGACACGGAGAATGTCTGACCTCTGACATGAAGAAGGAAAATGGAACAATCATCATTTATAGGAGATGAACCCAAACTGGATGATGGGAGTTGTGCTCCGTGCTCTGTGTATAACAATTGTCATGTGTTTCCCATAAAATCCTGTTTTCACCTTTTTCATCCTTTGCTGATCTCCTTTATCCCCTTTGCTGCCACTTCCTGTCTACATGTACTCAACCAATGGCTGCATGACATTTCTCAGGGCGTGTTTCCTGATGGTGACAACAGTGGACCATGTCTGTGTAATCAGTAAAAAAATTGCTATTTGGAGTCTTCATTGGAAGTCTATGTGATAGTAGAAGAGAACAACTATGATATACCTCAGATTCCTTCCCCAGAGTCCAACTCAGTTCATCAAACCCATCAACTAGAAAGAGAAGTTTTCTATGACTTCCAGGATCCCTCAGAATAGACACCAGGTCACCTGAACATTGTCTGAACACAGCTTCTGGATAAAAGTCCCACCAGGTTTATGTTTCCAGTGATGGTGTTGAGTTCTCTACAGCTCAGATAAAACACAAAGTCATATTTGTCTTGGTAGAGATTCCCAGAGGCCCAGTCCAGCATGATCTTCTTGGAGGTCATTGTTTTTCCAATCCCAGCAGGTCCTTGTAACACCACAATCTTAGGGATGAAACCATCTTCATCGGGGGCAAAGAGGTCTTGGATTGTGATTGGGGAGTATTTATCAGAAGATCTTTCCTCCATGATCTGTAGATGTCCTCTGCCTGTACTCCTTAGTTGTTGTTCTTTCTCCTCTTTCTTCTGGCGTCCCTTCCTCATTAATAACTTGGTGTATCTTTTCTGTAGACTAACAGTCTCTCTCCTACAGGAATTATATTCAGGAATCCGCTGGAACATCTCTTCCACAGACTCTCTGTATTCCTTTCCGAAGTCTTTATAAGAGAAAGACAAATATTTGATTCCTCATACAAACATGAAATATGATGTGAAACGTTCTAACCAGAAGAACTCAGAATTGTATCATAAAAGAAAATATCTCATGAAATACCGGAGAATTGTGGAAGAAGTCCAAATATTCCCCCATCACCCAGACTACAACACAACACAATGTTTCTCCAGAAGAGATCTGATATGTCATGTGGATGTCCTACTCACCCAATAAGCTCATGTCATGTGACGTCTTCTTCCGTTTGGCTGGAAAATAAGAAATGATTGTAGAAGAAGTAAGCTGTGTGCAGGAGAATATCTTCCTCTCAGAATCTGATCATATTTAGTCCTGAGAAACCTCCGGAAGTTCTAAATCAATTCTAAGAATGTTATTAGTGTGTCAGATACTCCCAGGTACCAGAATCCCACCAACCCTCTGGAGATTGAAGCCCCTCCTCCTATTTCTCCCTGCAGGTGATGGTTTGTGTCTTCAGGTGTCTGGTAAAGCCCAGCACACAGTGCCATGTGAGTGACATGGGGGGAGGGGGACACAAGTTCTCCAATTCTCCGGCATGCTTGTATCAGCACACACTTGTAATCAGGAGCATCGGCTCCTCTTCCTGATGGAGGTTTAGCTGGAAGTACGAGACACGAGGTACAGAACCCCGAGCATCACTCATGAGGGTCTCCCAGGAATACAGATGTGAGATAGACAAATGGCTGCAATAGTATTACACTGCACGGCATGCTGAGTGACGTCATTGTGCTCTGGTGACTGACTGGCAGCATCCTGGGGAGGTGTTACTCTGCTTCCCTGATTTCCTCTTAGATTACTTCTGAACTCTGCAATACTTTCCTCTATTCACACATTTGTTTCCTTCATTATTCTGTTCTACAAACCACCTCAATAAAGATTGTTTCATCCACTTAGAATGTCCTGAGTGGTCACTGGCTGTCCCTGTGTCACATGACTAGTTCTTCCTCACACAGATATCTCTCAGGAATTGTTAGGAAATGGTCCTTATAGACGGGAACTCACCATGTTGTGCTCTCCTATCCTGGAGGTCCTTGGCAGGTCCCATCAGACTGATCAGTGTAAAGACTTCAATTGTGACCTCCAGAGCCCCTTCTTCTCCATATGTGTCTATCAGGAGGTTCTTGGTGGTGATCCAGTCCACATTTTCTAGTCTTCCTCGGGGGATGGGACGTTTATCTCCATAGGAGAAATCAGACAATTTGTTCTTAAATCTCTTGAAGTCACGTCCATTCAGATCCTCCAGAGAATATATGATGAGATCTCCGGGGGTTTGTCGGCCCTTTCCCAGGACACCAGGAGCCGACCCTGCAGAGAGGACAATCCACAACCATGAACATTATGCTGATTGGACAGTTTCTGACAAGTCTGTTCTGGTAGATGGTGGAGCTATAAAGAACATATAGAAGGTAAAGGAAGATATCCCCCAATATGTCTCTATGTACATTGGTCTATGGAGAGATTGGCTTCCCTGTGATGATGTCACATGACTGCCTCCATGATGGGAATGTACCTCTCAGAGGAACAATATTGGGTGCAAACACCTTGTGTGTAAATATAGGTCTGACTGCACTCAAATATCAAAAGTATAAAGAAAAGTAATTTTCCTAAAAATACTCTGACCCCCAACCATATAATGATGTGTCTGATCCATGAACATTCACCACAATGTAGTGGCTGTGGTAAGCAGCCTGAAGAGCTTTTAGAGAAATGGATTCCCCTGAAGTTGTGGCGTCCCCGCTGCAACTCTCGACGGTCTGTGACCGGTAAATGGTTTGTCTTCGGGATCAGACAAGAAAAAGACCTCTCATAGTGTAGAAGTTTCAAAAGGGTTTTATTTGAATCAAATAAGACTGCTAAACCCCTGAGGACGTCGATAAGACGAAACGCGTAGGGGCGGGCCTAACCTCACGCTACACCAGATACAGGATTTTGTAGTTTTGCCGATCAGAACATTTTTCTTTGAAATTTTTTTTTTCGTTTTTTTGCCTGTGGATTTCGTTGTTTTAGTCTTATTTGATTCGAATAAAACCCTTTTGAAACTTCTACACTATGAGAGGTCTTTTTCTTGTCTGATCCCGAAGACAAACCATTTACCGGTCACAGACCGTCGAGAGTTGCAGCGGGGACGCCACAACTTCAGGAGAATCCATTTCTCTAAAAGCTCTTCAGGCTGCTTACCACAGCCACTACATTGTGGTGAGTATATACCCTGAGGGGATTTACACGGCATTTGCCGGCATCCCCAAACAAACATCACGGAACTGTTTCCTGAATTCACAACCTGCTCATGCTTGGAACACCTTATTGTTATTCACGTGTTTGAAAAAAAGAAATACACAACACTCGTTGGACTTTTTCACTCTGTATTTTATTTTTTTCAATGTTTTCAAAAGTGGACACAGTTTCACATGTATTTGATTTAGTTTCACTGAATAACACTTATTAACAATATATAATTAATGGTGTTTGTTCACGTTATATAATTAATCACTAATTTACTATTGTGTTGGCGCTGCATAATCGAAAATTTTTATGCATTGACCCTTGTGGTCTTTTTTTGCTGCAGCCTTCATATCCATTCATTTATCACGATGCACATTACATTGTACAGTCACTAATATTTGTTCACATTATATAGTATATTTTTCTGTGTTGGCGCTGCATAATCGAAAATCTATATGGACTGAGCAGATGTCTACAGGAAATGTACAGGATATGGATACGTAAGGCGTCCTATCATCTCATTCCAATCTCCAGAGATGTGAGATGGAGGAGAACATTGGAAAGGATTGTCAGTATCACCAATCACACCTTGTGAGGAGGAGGAGGATGAGGTCGCCATGACATCAGGAGATGACCCGAGATGACGTCACCTGGAAGGAGAACAAACAATAATAAACTCATTAGCAGTGTGATGAAGGGAACCAATAAGGAGGAGCTTGTTCTGTGATGTGGACAATGGTTGGCTACCGGGTTGTACAATCAGAGAAGATCAGAACTGGATGGACTTCTGTCATTGACAACCCATAACTATGATGGTCAATCAGAACCTTCTTCCCGACATTCATCTGATCGGAATATGGAGGACACAAAGGACTTCTACCCTGTTTGGGGCCACAATTCATACAGACACGTACTTCTAGGGGCCACCACTGCAAATCCGAGCCATTCATAGCCAAGACTGGTACCAATCATCACCAACATATCAGCCCAGTAAGATGTCTACCAGAGAGGTCAGGGGACACTTCAGGTTTGGGGGTCACCTAGGGGAAGGGTGGTGAAGGAACATTTCGGGTTGGGGGTTAAGTATAAGGATAAGATTAGGAATGAAGGTCGGGGGAAGGGAAGAGACAAGTGTCAGGGTGACAATAAGAGGCCATGGATGATAACAGGGAAAGCACAATGTCTGGGTGTCTGACGCTGGGATATGTTGTGTCTCTTCCTCGGGATCTACTGAGCTGTCCGGATGTGGAAGGACATCGTGAGTGTATTTCATTTCTACTCAATCCATTTTATTTTCAACATTGTGTAATATTCCGAGCACACAGATTCCTATGGACATACATCCCGTTCAGTCTGTATCATGTCCACCAGTCATGTTCTGGAGGGAGATTACTGACTGTATTGGAGAAACAATTCCTCCTTCCAGAGCTCCTCATAACCTTCCATTGTGTTCCCTGTGAAAGTCTCCTCCAATCTCCTCCTCTAGATCCTTCACATAGACAAGTCCAGACTGAATACAATTGTAAGGATCGCGGCATGTCTGGAAGCGTTCCACCGCGGAGCGCAGCCGCTAGGCAGAAGTCTCGGCGATGCTTTCCAGGCTGGAACGCATCGGCCGGATGACGTTCTGGGCTCCTCCCCTACCTGCCTGCTTAAGACGCAGGCACAATGTCAGCTCGGCGTTGCACTAATGTGTGGAGTGAGCGCCCTGCTGCCTAGAGCGGACCCCCTGCTTACCCCTGGAGAGAGAGAGAAGGACCTCGCTATATGCTGATACCATTTGCAAACTACCTGTTCAGCCATCATCCTGTATTGGAGGTCCTGTTGCCATAACCGCAAGTAACTGCACCACTGTTACATTGTCTCTACTATTGGTTGCACTCGGCAAGTAAACCTATTCGTCTTCCATACTATTCAATGCATAACCTTCTGTTTGATGCAACCTTCATACCTATGTGAACTGTGCAACCCTGTGAAGTACTTGTGGCTGCTATAGGGGAACAGCCCTTACTCTGTACCTGGACTTATATACGTTAGAGGTAGATACGGATACTTCCCTAACAAACCTCAACGGGGCAGTGTTACTGTTACCTTTCCTACCTGCCCTCTCACATACCAACAACCACTGGTATGAAGTAATACTATATATATATAATAGTGGTTATCCTTGCTAAACTTAATTTATCTTTTGAGGTATATGATGGTCGGACTCCTGAATCCCCGTATCAGAGATTGAGAGTGACGCCAGGAGTTCAACACTGATTACCGTACCCCCAGATTCAAAAACCTTTTTTTTCACCCGTTACTAAGTTCCGCAGCTCAGGTTCACCCCCGATTGGCCAATGGCCAGGGCCTTACAACAATGCAGTTCTGATCCATCTCCGGAGGAGGTAGGAGAAGACTCTAACCCCGGGAGATGGATCAGAACCCCATTGAGTCCAAAATAAAAGGGAATGGTCTATGGGAAGGATATAGAGGATCATCTCATTGTATATATTGCATTCATCTTCTTACATCTGCCACATGAAGTACAATGAGGACACGAGACATCCCCCATACTGGAGACCTGCAAAGGTGTAACTATAATACCCCAACCCTGCCAAGGGGCCCCATATCCATACTTGTTACCTGTGACCCCCAATGTCTCTATGTGTTGTCACCCAACACCCCCCTCACTACGTCACTGACTTCCATTACATAATAAAGTATGACAGAACATCAGATGAGATATGTCTGCTGACCTCACAGTCAGCCATACACGAGGTATCACAGTGGAGGGATGCTGGGACTTGTAGCTCCTGCAGGACTGGGCACACAGGGGATACCAGTGGAGGGGATGCTGGGACTTGTAGCTCCTGCAGGACTGGGCACACAGGTGATATCAGTGGGGGGGATGCTGGGGCTTCCAGTTCCCCCATGGCTGAACATACAGGTGATATCAGTGGAGGGGATGCTGGGACTTGTAGTTCCCCCATGGTCAGACACACAGGTGATATCAGTCGGGGGATGCTGGGACTTGTAGTTCCCCCGTGGTCAGACACACAGGTGATATCAGTGGGGGGATGTTGGGACTTGTAGTTCCCCCATGGTCAGGCACACAGGTGATATCAGTGGAGGGGATGCTGGGACTTGTAGTTCCCCATGGTAAGACACACAGGTGATATCAGTGGGGGGGATGTTGGACACCGGGGTATATAGAATGATACAGACTCTCCTCCCTATACACAATCTACAGACTTCGGGTGTATTTGGAATTAGAGTGCTGCCAGCAGTGAGCGGAGTTCCCATTTCCTGTCACCTCTCAGAATATGGAAGTCAGAAGAATGATTGGTCGGCTCCTCTCACCTTGTTAGATCCGCCCATACATCCTCCGTTCAGATTGTTTTACTTACCGACAATATCTATAGAAAGGTGACGTGTCCAATCACAGAAGGTTCTGGAACTCGGCACTGGGAGCGTCCAACTTCTACTTCTGTATAAAGACCTTCCAGGTCCAAACATGAAGAGACGTTACTTGTAATGGAGTCCTGAGAGAGGAAATCACAGGGGAAGATGGGGGAGGGGGATTGGTATCGCACTTCCATCAGAGTCACTTCTTACACAAGACAACGCTGGGTGCGGCAAACTTCCTCTTTCTATATGATGAAAGAATCAAGTCTAAACCTCAGGCTGTGTGTGTGTGCGCAGAAGAAGGAATAATAATGTCCTACCTGTTGTGGAAATGTTACTAGGATGTGTTTTTAGTATATTGTGATATTGTCATCATGTCTCTCAGTGTCCGGATTTCTGCGTCATGCTCGATTGGCGCGTGACCCGGATTATTCGGCACTGGGAATAAACCATTGGAGTAGATATCTTATGCGTGGCGGAGCAGTGTTTTCTTAGCGAGTGTGTGGACGCCGGCTAGGGCCCCTGCGCGGTGCGCGGATTTATTGGTTTGGCATGTATACAACTTGCTTTGAGGACATAGTATCTGCCTATATGAAAGGTACGTGCGTTCGTATTTCTGATGCGTCTGATCAGCACGCTGGAGATGGTATGGCATTGTCCCTGCAGATAAGCATGCAAACATAAGAAACATAGTAACGTTATTGGGCATTGCTCACTGAGCCGTGCTGGATAAGGTTCGCTCCAGTGGTAATTGGAGATGATATGTTGATATGTTATGTTGATATGATGATGTATTGAGAAAGTGGTGTTGGTTGTTGACATCACTTCCTGGTTTGCTGGTTGTTGACATCACTTCCTGTTTGAAATCACTTCCTGGTTTGCTGTTTGAGACATCACTTCCTGTCTGACATCACTTCCTGTCCGACAGCTATAAAAATAAACAAATACCTGTGCTGGGGTCTCGAAGAATGGAACCAGCAGGAAAGCAACACCTGTCTCCTTACTCTACATGACTCTACAGGGGTACTTCCAGTCCTTGCACAGAAGAGCGTAATACAACTGTGCTTTTAAGCACGGGGGAAATTATTTGTGTTCCGCGTCATACTTTGGCGCACTTTGGTGCGGCATGGATTTGTGCGTTGAACCAAGCGAATTTCCATAACATACCGGGAGGAGAGAGGATCCATCACAATCATCCTTCAAGACTTACACTCAATGTCAGTCTACAGCTTCTACATCCAGAAACATCCTTCTGGAGACATAGACTGCAGAGAGATAGACGTAATCTGCCCTATACAAAGCATTAGTAAGACCTCGTCTGTCTCCATCCTTCCTTGTATTTTAAGAGGTATAGACTCCATAGAGAGAGAGACGTGATCTGCCCCTATACAAAGCATTAGTAAAACCTCATCTGTCTCCATCCTTCCTTGTATTATAAGAGGTATAGACTCCAGAGAGAGAGAGAGATGTAATCTGACCTATACAAAGCATTAGTAAGACCTCATCTGTCTCCATCCTTCCTTGTATTATAAGAGATATTGATGAGAGAGAGAAGAGAGGGAGAGAGAAAGAGAGAGAGAGAGCTAATCTGCCCTATATTAAGCATTAGTAAGACCTCATCTTTCTCCTTCCTTCATTGTAGTATATTGTCATGTACTCACCTGTCCGTCATCTAGTAATTGATCCGGAGCTCCATCTCCCCGACGATGACATCACAAGGCTCCTCCTCCCTATGTGGTTTTAGCTGTGCGATTCAAGTGGCCGGATTATTATATACACCGAGTGGCCGGATTATTATATACACTGAGTGGCCGGATTATTATATACACTGAGTGGCCGGATTATTATATACACTTCCTTATATTATAAGAGGTATAGACTCCAGAGATAGAGATGTAATCTGCCCCATACAAAGCATTAGTAAGACCTCTTCTGTCACCATCCTTCCTTGCAGTACAGGAGGTATAGACTCCAAAGAGAGAGATGTAATATGCCCTTTACAAAGCATTAGTAACACATCATCTGTATCTACCTTTCCTTGTATTATAAAAAGTATACATTCCAGAGAGAGACATAATCTGCCCCTAAATAAAGCATTAGTAAGACCTCATCTGTCTCAATCCTTCCTTGAATTATAAGAGGTATACTGAATTAGCCCAGTAAGATGTTTACCAGAGAGGTCAGGGGACACTTAAGGTTTGGGGGTCACCTAGGGGAAGGGTGGTGAAGGAACATTTCGGGTTGGGGGTTAAGTATAAGGATAAGATTAGAAATGAAGGTCGGGGGAAGGGAAGAGACAAGTGTTAGGGTGACAATCAGAGGCCATGGGTGATAACAGTGAAAGCACAATGTTTGGGTGTCTGACGCTGGGATATGTTGTGTCCCTTCCTCGGGATCTACTGAGATGTCCGGATGGGGAAGGACATCGTGAGTGTATTTCATTTCTACTCAATCCATTTTATTTTCAACATTGTGTAATATTCCGAGCACACAGATTCCTATGGACATACATCCCGTTCAGTCTGTATCATGTCCACCAGTCATCATGTTCTGGAGGGAGATTACTGACTGTATTGGAGAAACAATTCCTCCTTCCAGAGCTCCTCATAACCTTCCATTGTGTTCCCTGTGAAAGTCTCCTCCAATCTCCTCCTCTAGATCCTTCACATAGACAATTCCAGACTGAATACAATGCAGTTCTGATCCATCTCCTGAGGAGGTAGGAGAAGACTCTAACCCCGGGAGACGGATCAGAACCCCATTCAGTCCAATATAAAAGGGAATGGTCTATGGGAAGGATATAGAGCAGTGATGGCAAACCTTTTTGAGTCCGAGTGCCCAAACTGGATCACTAAACCAACTTATGCGTCTCAACCCTGCAATTAGATCCGAATACTGATGATTTTTTCAGAATACACTTTATACGACGGTCTGAACTAATTATGTGCTTAAGTCTTAGAAGAAAAATACAATACAAGAGGTTTTACCTACGCTACAGAGTGACATGTACCTGTGTACTGTGCTAATGAGTGAAGTGTTCCATTGCAGTGTGCTACTAAGGTACATGTCATGCATCACAATGCAAGAGAACAGTCTTTCTACACCTTGGAGTCGGTGATGGAGCACCGGGGCCCAGTACAACTGTGACCACTGTGACCCTGGTAGCTCTGCCACTGACTCCATCTTGTAAAGGAACTAATCTCAGCAATATATTATACAGCAATGCGGAATACTACCAGCTATAGAAGACTACACATCCCAACAATACATTACACAGCCTGTGCGGGTCTCACAGGTGATCCGAATGTCCCAGATAGCCTCTGTAGTCAGTACGCGATCCGGGCAGGTCACAATCAGGCAGCCACCTCTAAACAGGCAGATTAGATGGCCGATGGCAGGGGCCACTCGGGGTCCTAGCGAGGAGGAAGCAGCCGTCTAATGTGCCTGTTTAGAGGCCGCCGCCTGATTGCGACCAGCCCGGATCGCGTACCGAGGCGATGCGGGACGGTCGGATCTATTTGCATTGGGGTTCCTGAACGTTGCCTCCCGTGCCAGCAGAGAGGGCCCCGCGTGCCCTCCCTGGCACGCCTGCCATAGGTTCGCCACCACTGATATAGAGGATCATCTCATATACTGCATTCATCTTCTTACATCTGCCACATACTGGAGACCTGCAAACGTGTAACTATAATACCCCAACCCTGCCAAGGGGCCCCATATCCCAATGTCTCTATGTGTTGTCACCCAACACCCCCCTCACTACGTCACTAACTTCCATTACATCACATCATGAGATATGTCTGCTGAACTCACAGGCAGGTATACACGAGGTATCACAGTGGAGGGATGCTGGGACTTGTAGTTCCCCCATGGTCAGACACATAGGTGATACCAGTGGCGGGGATGCTGGGACTTGTAGTTCCCCCATGGTCAGACACACAGGTGATATCAGGACAGAGGGGTATATAGAATGATACAGACTCTCCTCCCTATACACAATCTACAGACTTGGGGTGTATTTGGAATTAGAGTGCTGCCGGCAGTGAGCGGAGTTCCCATTTCCTGTCACCTCTCAGAATATGGAAGTCAGAAGAATGATTGGTCGGCTCCTCTCACCTTGTTAGATCTGCCCATACATCCTCCGCTCAGATTGTTTGTACTTCCCGACAATACTCATAGAAAGGTGACGTGTCCAATCACAGAAGGTTCTGGAACTCGGCACTGGGAGCCTCCAACTTCTACTTCTGTATAAAGACCTTCCAGCTCCAAACATGAAGAGACGTTACTTGTAATGGAGTCCTGAGAGAGGAAATAGAACAGAAAGATGGGGAGTGGGATTCTTGTGACACCTCCATCAGAGCCTCTTCTTACACAACACAACGCTGGGTGCTGCAAACTTCCTCTTTCCATATGACGAGAGGAACAAGTCTAAACCTCAACCTAAGACTCAGCGTATTATATACATTATGATTGTTGGGTAGAAGGATAATAATGTCCTACCGGGAGGAGAGAGGATCCATCACAATCATCCTTCTAGACTTACACTCAATGTCAGTCTGCAGCTTCTACATCCAGAAACATCCTTCTGGAGACATTGGGGGTTATTCACTATGCAGAAAGAGAGAGAGACAAAATCTACCCCTATACATAGCATTAGTCAGACCTGATCTGTCTCAATCCTTCCTTGTAGTATAAGAGGTATAGACTCCAGCGAGAGACATAATCTGCCCCCTATACAAAGCATTAGTAAGACCTCATCTGTCTCCATCCTTCTTTGTATTATAAGAGGTATAGACTCCAGAGATAGTCATAATCCTGCCCCTGTCACAGAATAATCAATTTAACTTTTGGTGCTAATGAATACCATCACAATCCTCCCAGGAGTAATCTTTCTTGTAACATTTCCAGCTTCTGATACATCGAGTGGTTTAATTATCAACGAATATAGCTTTCAGAGAGAAAGGAATGTAAGATTGCCGAGTAATATGCAGTGGTAAGTTAGACATTTATGTTGGCATTATAATTGATCATTCCTCTAACCTTGTGCTATGTAAATGGCCACACTGACTGACTGTGTCCAAAGCCGTAAACTTTTAAGTAACGTGACTGATAGAATTTGTATGAAACAGTTTATTGGTCTTTTGCTAATTTGTAATTTAAGTGACATTTATTGATACAACTACGGTTTATCTTTTGAAGCTGTGAGTCCTGTGCAGCTTCTGATAAATTGAAGTGGTGCAATTATGAAGGAGGAGAGTTCTTAGAGAGTAGGGAATGTAAGGTTGCCGAGTAATATGCAGTGGTAAGACAAATACTAGTATATGATGACTGTGTACAAATGACCATCAGCCTCAGGTGAGTTACATCACCTCACCAATTGTGTCCGGGGCTGTACACCTTGTAATGAACTCGGTGGAATCTGTATGGAGCAATGTGCGGCACTATGCTGCAAAGTGATTTCCTCATTGGCTGACGTTTGTGCAGCTCACCCATTAATCTGAGGCAAGTCATACAGAGATCTGCCCTTGGATTGGCTCATTTTTATTTTTAAACCCCTCTCTTTGACAAGGCAAGCTGTGATTCTGAGGAAGGGGGGTATGCCCCTAAAACGCGTAAATCCCGCCTAAAAGCAGACGGTGGCACGATGGCATGGGGATGTGACCGGAGGCGGTTTTTTACACGTTGGAGCTTAACATTCCTTAGACACGGATCTTGTGGTCTCTTATTGACAAGCGTGACTGAAATGTTATCATTGTGAGTATTTATAACAGTTTTTATTGTTCAAATAAAAAAATACTTCACACAAGGAGGTGGAGCTTTGTTGCTCTTGTCTTTTATAATCCTGCCCCTGTACAAGGCATTAGTAAGACCTCGTCTGTCACCGTCCTCCCCTGTATTATAAGAGGTATAGACTCCAGAGAGAGATGTAATCTGTCCCCCCATACAAAGCATTAGTAAGACCTCATCTGTCACCATCATCCCTTGTATTATAAGAGGTATAGACTCCAGAGATAGAGATGTAATCTGCCCCTATACAAGCATTAGTAAGACCTCATCTGTCACCATAATCCCTTGTATTATAAGAGGTATAGACTCCAGAGAGAGAGACGTAATCTGCCCTATACGAAGCATTAGTAAGACCTCATCTGCCACCATCCTTCCTTGTATTATAAGAGGTATAGACTCCAGAAAGAGTAAGATGAAATCTGCCCCCTATACAAAGCATTAATAATACCTTATTTGTCACCATCATTTCTTGTTTTATAAGAGGTATAGACTCCAGAGAGAGAGATGTAATCTGCCCCTATACAAAGCATTAGTAAGACCTCATCTGTCTCCATCTTGCCTTGTATTATAAGAGGAATAATCTCCAGATAGAGAGAGAGACGTAATTTTTTCGATCGATCGAGCGCCCCCTCTCCCTGCGCCTTACCAGGCCACATGCCCTCGGCATTGGGAGGGTGTGGCCATGCCAATGGGGACAATGGCCTCTTCCCCACAACCCTGACCCGGTGGTTGTGGGGGTCTGCGGGCAAGGGGGCTTATTTGCATCGGGGTACCCCTTTAAATAAGGGGGCACCCAGATGCCGCCCCCATGTGTACTTGTACCCCTACTCATTCACTAAAGGGTTAAATCAAATAGTTAGTAAAAAGTCCAGACTTTTGACAAAATCCTTTAATTGAAAAAAACAAACAGTAAATTTTTGACTGTTCCTTTAATAAAAAAAAAATGTAAATGTGGCGGAGCGAGCCATGACGTCACGGCTCGCTCCACCCATTTGCCATTCTCAGCTGTCAAATGCTAGAATAATGGATAAAGGTTTTTGTTTTCTTTGCTTTTGAATTGGCATTCTCCTAACATTCCTACCAGACCTAAAGGGTCTGCTATGAATTGGGGGGGAACCTCAGGCTTTTTTTCTTTTTTTTCATCTTCTGCAGACTGTAAAAAAAATGAAATTTTATTTTCTTTCCCCCTAATGTCATTTTGCTGCAATGAAATCCCTCCAATAACGACTTTCGGCCGGACTACCGCTAACGAATTTCGTCCGAAATCCGAATCCGAAAAACGAAACTAAACTGAACAGATTTTTTTTGCTGGTGCACATGTCTAATCGGCAGTGTCAGGGCGTTCGGCGGGCTGTTTACCCGCTGAGCACCCCCCAAGGCACTGCCTTGTGAGCCCTGATTGGCTAAAGCCTTGCACCTGACCACAGGTGCAAGGCCGGAATTGCAATGGTGGATGATGTGGGTGGGGCAAGTTTTCATTAAATCACATGGTGGTGACTGACGTGTGTGTGTGTGTGTGGGGGTAACTGATCGGTCAGTCTGCCCCAGTGATGATCACTCTCAGGCTGCTGGTGCTCAGACTGTTGTCCCGTGGGAAAACCTCTGCAAAGGGTAAGACTTAGGTTTCGTTCACACCTAGGCGTATTGCATATGCGCGTCTGTCGCGCGTTTTTTTACCGCGATTCGCGGTAAAAAAAGTTGCGTGACCGTCGCGCGTTTCCGAAGGCTACTTGGCTGTATCCCAATGGAAACGCGCAACAAAACGGCCCAAAGTAGTACCTGTACCTTTTCAGGCGCGGGCCGTTTTGTAGCGCGTTAGGGCCGGGCGGAAATACGCCGAGGTGGGAACGAGACCATTGAATACAATGGGATTTATATTTTTGAGCGTTTTGTAGAGCGTTCGTCGAGCGTAGAACGCGCTACAAAACAGTCAGGTGTGAACGAGGGCTTAGTGTGTAATTGTCACATTGTGGGGGCAGCAGGAGGATCTGACAGTGCAGCCAACACACTCTCTACTTCCTGGGGATGACACAATCATGTAAATCATGGTGCTTGTGCAGTTCTTGGCAGTGGTCACAAACGTCTGACAAAGATCAGCCCCCTGCTGCGGCCATGTAACCTGATACAAAGTTACAATGTATAGTCTGATCACTGGGGGGGAGGTAGCCCCTCCAACTATTACCTATACTTGACACCTATCCTCACACTTCACCATATCCCGCCCTTTTGTATCAATCAGCCTGCACCCTCCACCATCTGCTGGGCGATACTCGGCGCTGTAATGTTGTCACAATGCATCTGCACACCTGGACTCAATCTTATTTTTTTTTTTTTAAACAAAGAATTAATTGAGTTTTTATCATAGCAACGAAGACAAAAACAATACAACGGTACAGGAAGGGCAATGCCCCAAAATCGTAGGTGTATACAATCAAGATGCGTAAGGCAGGGCACAAATCGGACAACAATCGTGTACAGCAGATGAAGTACAGAGTTGGTATGAGCGGTGCGTGGGAAATATTACAACACCGATCGGTTGGAATGCCCAGAAACTAAAAAGAAAAACAAAAAGTCTTACGCAGGGAGAGGCGTCTAAAAGTCTCAGTGATGCCGGGAGAGGATGAACAATGTTTTTGTGTTTAAATTTTTTAAAATTTAATTTAATACCGTATTTGCCGCCATATAAGGCGCCTCGGCATATAAGACGACCCCCTATTTTTTATGTTATACAGCAGGCTTTGTATTCATGAATACAGGCTTTGTATTCATGAATACAAAGCCTGCCGCGATTGGCTCAGCGCAGTATACTGACCGAAACCTGGAAGATTTGCACTATGTACATCCATACCCGGCGTATAAGACGACCCCTCCCCCCCGATTTTCGGGGGATGTTTTTAAGTTTAAAAAAACCCATCTTGTACGCCGGCAAATACGGTAAGTAAAACTCAGAGCTTGTAGAGAGCGTCTCTGCCAATGAGGGAATGCGGGTCTGGTAGTCATCATATGATATGTGTCAAGCATCTGGTGTCTGTCAACCAGCAGGCCCAACGCGAGGTGAAAGTATGGCATCTACAGTTAGCCTTGGCGACCAGAGATTCAAAATGCGCATGCGTGTTTAGAATCTGTATGACCGTGTGTAAGGAGGGGGGTTCTGATTGCTTCCACGCTCTCGCTGGTGCGAGACGGGCCGCTCTTCCAGCCCAACCCCTAACAAGGCAAGTTGTGGGGGAAACGCCACAGGGGAGCTGAGTAATTGTGGAGATAAGCTGAAACACCTCAAGCTGAAAGGGGGCCAAGGGATGGGCAACACCACCAGATGTGTGTCAATGATCCCACAATGCCACAGCTCCGCCGGCAGAGTGGTGAGGAGGAGGGGTAGATTTTTGGCAGTTCCTGTGGCGTGTAGTACCGTTTATGCAAAAGCTTCTGTTGGGATCCCCAGTGGCTTAGACATTGCGAAGTTTTCAGAAGGCCAAGCGACCGCTTTGTACCATTGTTCTGGAGAGAGAGAAAAGTTTAGTTCCGTCTCCCACCACCTCACGGATGGCAATTTATAGGGTAGTTTTTGGTTCGCTAAGTAGGCGGTCATTGTCATACAGACTGGCTATATAGGAGACCCCCAAACCTGTCCAGTTGGACAAATGTATGTCTGGAAGGATGAGATCAAGAGTTGTCAGCGGTAACAATTTGAGTACAGGCAGTCCCCGAGTTACATACATCCGACTTACATACGACTCCTACTTACAGACGTAGGCTATTACTGTACAGCGGGGGTAGTTGTAATGCTCCCGCGCTCGTGCCGACGAGGAGTGCCCGCCTTTTTGGGTCTGGTTCGTAGTGCTGTACGTACATTACAGGAAGTTGGCTCTTGTTAGACGTGCAGGTGAGGGGGTGGCCCGCCTCTTCTTCCGGATCACTATGAGGTTTTTACTGCTGTCCGTATACTCATTAGAAAGATTTAATTGAACCTTCCTTGAGACAACAGGAAGTGAAAGGAAATCTACCCTTAGGAAGGGAACTTCACTCCTGTAAGAGTGATCATGGCTAAAAAGGCGTCTCCACTGAAGCTTTATCACCAATCCTTGTTTCCACGACAACCCAACATTTTCAAAATCGAATTGTCACCGGGACAGAAATCTTCTGAACAGGGGGGCACACGCAGCAAAACAAACGTTACAGGGGGGGTAAACCCTTCCCTATGCTATCCAAAACGAAAATAAAAATGTTTGGCTGGAGTTACAATTAAAACATTCACCTGTTCCAACTTACCTACAAATTCAACTTACGAACAACCCTACAGTCCCTATCTTCTTCGTAACCCGGGGACTGCCTGTATAGATTTGTTATGGGATGGAGGAGGGGACTCGAGGGCATGCCAGACCCTCAGGGTCGCTGTTGCCGTGTCTACGAAAGATTTAGTGAGGGAACTATTTAGTAGGGAAGAACAGAGCAGAAGATTGAGGTCCGTAGTTAAGGAATCCCATTCTGTTCGAGACCATAATGTGTCCGGACGGGGAGTCCACCAGTCTGGTCCAGTAGGTTAGCTTTATATAATATTTGGCGATGTCAGGGGCACCCATACCTGCATAGGCTGTGGGTGTATATAATACAGAGATTCTATGTTTCTTCCCATTCCAGATAAAGGCATCAATAGTGCTCTGGAGTTTCCTTAAGTAGGAGGGTAGGAGGGGTATGGGAAGAGCCCGAAAACAAGTATAAAATATGGGGGGGGGACAAACATTTTGACCAGATTAATTCTACCCGCCTATGATCCAGTGGAACGGTTCAGATCTTTGCAAAGGTCCGAAATCTTTAGCAGGAGTGGGTTAAAGTTAGAGCGAGGGGCCGATAGGATGATACCTAGGCATTGAAGGGTATTAGTGGGGGGCCCAGAGGAAAGGGGCTGTAGACATGTGCGATTCGTTTCGTTACGAATCGAAATTCGGATGAATTTCCTGAAATTCGAACATTCGGAAGCATCCGAAATCCGAATTGCAACGCTTCCGAATGTATCCGAAATACGAAATTCCGTTGACGAATTTCGGATCCGAATTTCGTTGAAACGGGAACTAATATTACCCCTGTGACTGAGGTTCAACAACGTGACAAGATTTTTTTTTTTTATCCGAAATACGAAATCTTGTTAACGAATTTGGTATTTCGTGCCTGTAATGCAACCCTCAGCAGCAGAAGAGAAAACCTCTGATTGGTCAACCAAACAGTCAGGTTTCCGTTGTAACGGAATTCGGATTCGGATCCGAAATTCGTCAACGGAATTTCGTATTTCGGATTTTAAAAAAACTACCATCGACTCCGATATTCACAAAGGTATTTTTGCTTTTTAACTTCATCATAACGAATGTGCGTAACGGTACGAAAATGTGACGAAACTAACGAAAATGCGTATTTCGTACGAATCCGAATTGAGTTTTGGACACGAAACACGAAAAAAAACGCATATTCCGAAACGAAACAAATTTTTTGACGGCGCACAAGTCTAAGGGGCTATGGAGCCGATGATACGTCTAACGGTAGTCGGGACATTTCTAGCTAGCATTTGGGATTTGGAATGATGAATTTTATAGAGGGAAGCTGTGCTAAATCTTGCCGGGATCTCTTGGACTGCTGGGAGGGAATGTACGGGATCGGTCATGGCAATAATCGCGTCATCTGCATGAAGCCCAATTTCGTGCACGCACTTGCCCACAGAGACTCCACTGATGGCAGGGCGGTCGCGGATAGCAGCAGCCAGAGGCTCCATGACCAATGCGAAGATCAGCGGGGACAGGGGACATCCCTGTCGCGTACCATTGGTAATATGAAATGGAGCGGACAAGAGCCCCGAGGTCCTTACTCTCGCACTGGGATGTGAATATACGGCTTCAATAGCAGAGCTCCGGGAAACCTGCAATACCAAATTTCGACAACGCGGCCCGAAGTGTAACGGGGTGGTTGTATTTTATGGGTTGAATCACAGCTTCAGAGGGTATTTAATGCAATAGGGTTTTATTGGTAGTGGCTCTTTTTACAGTTTAAGTATGGAATCAACTGTATAACCGCATTTATATGATAGTTCACAATGAGGATAATTATCACCTGGTAGTGACACGTCCCGGAATTATTCTGAGTATAATGGTAGTTCACAGTATAAGCTTATGTCAGGTCTCTATAATAAGCTTCATATAATGGCAGTTCACATAATCATCAGGTTAGAATGGTATTATACTTGCAGTACGCTGAGTAGAGGTGTGTTGCTGCCACCCAGTGGCCTGGAACGGGAAGTGCGGGTATTCACTCAGCTTGCAGGAAACGTCAGCAGACTCACTCAGCAGGGCTGGACGGAAGCAGAGCGGTTCAGTGGCTGCAACCGCCGAGGAGGAGGGGCTCTGTCCGGCCCGATCGAGGGGAGCTGAGTTGGGGCTCTGTCCGGCCCAAAACAGGAATGGAGCTGGGGCACTATCCGGCCCAATAGTGGGTGAAGGTAGGGGCCCACGTCCGGCCCAATAGTGGCTGATGTAGGGGCACTCGTCCGGCCCAATACAGGTCTGCTGGGGGGGTTATACCTGGCGTCAGGCTCCAAGCACGAACGCCAGGTAATTGAATTTGCCGCTCTAAATAGGAAGGGGGGAGGAGTTGGGTGACGCCGCCGTTCATGACGTCACTCGAGCTCCGACATTGCCGCTGATGCTGGCCGGGAACCCTGCTCTGAGGTAGGGATGTTACACGAAGATATTCCCAATGCACCCTATCGAAAGCCTTCTCGGCATCCAAAGAGAGGAGCAGAGGAAGTTTCTTCTGAAAATTGCAATAGATCGACCCTGCGTCTGGTGCCGTCTGGCGCCCGTAGACAAAGCCCACCACGTCAGAGTGGATGAGATCAGGGAGAACCCGCAGGAGGCGGTTAGCAATCCGCTTCGCATTGATCTTAACATCCGTGTTCAGTGATGAGATAGGCCTGAAATTCGCGGGGTCATCTGCGGGTCGGTGGGGTTTAGGGATGGTGATAATTGTGGCTTCCAGGGATTCCCTAGGGAAGGATCCATGTGGCTTCAGCCACAGTACATAGAGGTGGGGCTAATGCAGAGGAGAATGTTTTATAACATTCCGTACTATAGCCATCAGGACCCGGGGCTTTATGGAGGGGCAGATCGGCAATAGCCGTAAGCACTTCCCCCCACCTCAAACGGGGACGGTAGCTTCAGGGCCACTACCTCTGTCAGGGATGGGAGCTTTACCGACTCCCAAGAAGTTTTGAATGTCAGAGCTGGAGGGGGCAGGGGCGGTCGATGAGTCTTTTAAGTTATATAAAGAGGAGTAGTGCTTACAAAACAGATTGGCCATGTCGAGGAGGTTAGAGAGCCTCTTACCCATGGGGTCAGTCATATGAGGGATCCTAGGAGCCTCCTGTCGTTGTTTAAATTGTTGGGCTCTAAATGCTCCAGCTTTGTTACCCTGCGAGTAGAAGTTGAGCTTAAGCCTTTTTATCATGAAGTGGAACTGAGAGGTAAGGAGCAGGCTAAGCTCATGTCTGAGGGAGCGTAAGGTGGAGGAAGTAGATGGGTCTGGGAACCTTTTATTGGACATTTCTAGAGTGCGGAAGTGAGGTCAGCGCTTCATTTCGCTTCCTCTTCTCCCTTGCCCCCAGCTTAAAGGAGAACAATGAGGGGAGGGGCTTGAAACTCACCTCATAGTTCTAGCCGACCTGTGACAATGAGACTGTCACAGGTCGGCTCAGTAGATCGGGAGGTGAGAGAACACATACCGGCGCTCGCTCACCTCTCGATCCTGTCACAGCTCTCTGCCGTGACAGGGGAGGGACTGGATTCCCCCCTCCCCGCTCCGATCCTCCAGCGCTGACTGGCGGAACGCACGGGGGAGGCGGCGGGTACAGCTGTCTCTAGATAGGCAGAGCCAGCTGTCACTCACGCAGCTGGGCGGATCCCGTCATCTAAGTCGGGATCCGCTCCGGCTGCGGCGTCTCAGTATACCGCGAGCTGTAGCTCCCTATATACTGAGCCTAGGGTGACGGGAGGACGCTAGTTTGTGTCCTCCCGTTACCCTGAGGAGAACTATGGGGAAAAGCCTGAACCCCATAGTTCTCCTTTAATCACTAGTCCTCTGATAACGGCCTCATGGGCATTCCACACTAACGTTTGATTGCTTACAGAAGCGGTATTGGTTCTCAAAGAAGGATCCTATCTCACTCTGGACCTGCTGTTTAATGTCAGGATGAGAAAGTAGACTAGAATTCAGTCTCCACGAGGTGCAGAGGTGGGGGGAGTTGGCTGAGCGAGATAGGCGCGTGGTCAGACCACGTAATTAGGCCAATGTCAGCTTTGGTTGATGAGTTGTAGAGTGAATTTGTCTACTAAGAACCTGT
Source organism: Nanorana parkeri (assembly GCF_000935625.1). Classification (NCBI taxonomy): domain Eukaryota; kingdom Metazoa; phylum Chordata; class Amphibia; order Anura; family Dicroglossidae; genus Nanorana; species Nanorana parkeri. The sequence goes on along the minus strand of NW_017308722.1, from coordinate 76,284 downwards.
CCAGCCTGGAATAGGAGCCCTGCGTATGAGGGGAAAAAAGGTATCATCCTTCTCACTACCTTGGACGCACCTCCAGGCATCGTGTAGATCGGCTGATCGAAGAATCGGGGGAAGGGAGCGGTTACCTTCTCTATGAGGGTTGGAGGAGTCTAAGGACGGATCAAGGACATCGTAGAAATCGCCGGACATAACAAGGTGGCCTTTGAGCATGGACTCGGTTTCACTCAGTACCTTAGCAATACATTTCTTCTGACGAACATTTGGCGCATAAACGTTGACCAAGGCGAGGATCCTTAGTGGCAACTAGAGCTATATAACTGCCTTTCCGGGTCTATCAGGAGGTCATGTTGTCGGAAGGCGACAATGGGCAAAAAAATAGTGCGAGAAGTATCTGTTTCTACAGATCGGGGGTTTATCTTTACAAAAGTGGGTGTCCCGTACACATAGAATATCACTACGCCTCCTTCCACAACATCGCTCTCTTGTTGGGGCCATTTAGACCCATTTAGACCCTATTCAGACAATGCTTCCATGCCCAATGGGGCATAGAAGCTTTGTTAGTAGATAGAATTTATATAGATTGCTTCCCTATGGATGTTTTATATGTTAGTTATATGCTGCCATCTAGTGGCCTTTTGTGGTAATGTACATATTTTTCTATGTTCCCTTCCCTGAGATCCATGACGCATTTCCTCTGTATGTATGCTCCACCCTTCTTCTTGTTGGTCAGTACTTCCTGTGTCATGGCCACAGCTAACAGGCCACATGTATTCTGAAATAAAAATCTAAGGTACGGCGCTAAAAATGTAGCCCGCCTCGTTAGCGCAGTAGGTAGCGCGTCAGTCTCATAATCTGAAGGTCGCGAGTTCGATCCTCACACGGGGCGCTATCATTTCCCCCTCTCCGTCTAAAATTTAGCTAGAACAAACAGGATGACAGGGAACCGCTGAAAGACCGTCCAGCAACTAAGCCCAGGCTGTGCTTTAATTTTAGCGCTGTTCCTTAGATCTTTTTGCCCTAGTTCAGCAGCTCTTAGCCCCCTCTCCTTTTTGGGTTACTGAGCTCTTTTAATATCTTAATTTTTCCATTTAGTGCAGGTTCTTCTTTATTATTCACATGTATTCTGCATAGTATGCTAGGAACGGCATCATCTTTTTGACCGCACAATACCACAACTCATTCGTCCTGTTGTTTCCTGTCATCTGCTGTAACCTGATGTTCAGAATAAAGCACCCTTTGTGGATGAACACGGTATTCAGATATCTGATAAGGAATGGCCTCAGTGATTTGAATCTGCTTATACAGGCCGGGCATAGAGGTCTCAGCAAGGGATAAGTCACTGGCACAACAATCGGAGTCAGAATACAAACCATGCCATGCCCGTACAGCAGGGGTGGCAAACACAAGGCCCGCGGGCCGAATTTCAGAATAAAGCACCCTTTGTGGATGAACACGGTATTCAGATATCTGATAAGGAATGGCCTCAGTGATTTGAATCTGCTTATACAGGCCGGGCATAGAGGTCTCAGCAAGGGATAAGTCACTGGCACAACAATCGGAGTCAGAATACAAACCATGCCATGCCCGTACAGCAGGGGTGGCAAACACAAGGCCCGCGGGCCGAATAAGGCCCGCCGGACCTTGTAATGTGGCCCGCACAGCAGCCACCTCATTTTGCCAAGGTTCAGGCACCACAACATTAAGGCAGCCGAGCTGTCTAATGTCGGCAGGCGGGCGAGCGAGCAAGAGGAGAAGGGGGACAGAGCGACAGGGGGTGGAGA
>NW_017308722.1:69026-72056 GCF_000935625.1 Nanorana parkeri | reverse complement strand
GCATGAGACAGGGGGCGGAGACAGAGTGAGATCGAGGCTGCGATGAAGAGACGGGGACGGAGCTGCATGAGACAGGGGGCGGAGACAGAGTGAGATCGAGGCTGCGATGAAGAGACGGGGACGGAGCTGCATGAGACAGGGGGCGGAGACAGAGTGAGATCGAGGCTGCGATGAAGAGACGGGGACGGAGCGGCATGAGACAGGAAGTAATTGGAAGTCTGTTGTAACTGGTATGTTGACAATGCAAAGCTATGATGAGGGTGGAAAACTGACATAACTACACTCACAATTCCAGTCTCATACTGGATGGTGTATGGGAGCTGAGCATTCCCAAAAAGGTTGCCAAAAAGTATTAAACAGGAAGGGGTGGGGTAAATTTAGTGGGGGTGCCCGAGTTTTGCCTTGCCTAGGGCAGCCCCAATACACCACTGCGTTCAGGGACCACCAATTGAAATAGATCCGACTGACCCGGATCACCTTGGTATGCGATCCGGGCCAGTCACAATTAGGCAGCGGCGGCCAATAAACAGGTAGGTTAGACGGCTTCTTCCTCCTCGCTAGGACCCCGGGTCCCCCGTGAGAGCCGTACAAGTCCTATACAACCGGCCCTTTGAGGGTAACCATACTGCTGATGCGGCCCCCGATGAATTTTAGTTTGCCACCCCTGTCGTACGGCATGCCACGGGTAAAGTAGAGCCATCAGACTGATGGAGGTACACCAGACCCCGGGTTCCATGGTACTAAAAATGTCCATCAGAAGCAAATATAGCTACTAGGGATCAGCGGGAGGTCCAGTCCATGGGAACCTTTTTTGGCCGGCTGTGGTTTGGACGCAGCGATAGGCAGAGTGTTCCAGGGATAGAGGACCCGAGCGCCATCAGCCGGCGTCAGTATCGGGATCGTCTGGCCGAGCAGTTTAGTTGGGAAACCCCATTTGTAGGAGATTTGATTGTCACGGAGCGCCCTGGTGATCGGGGGCGAATCCCCTGCGCCTCTGGGCGGAAGCAGCCGAGATGTCAGCGAATAGCGGGAATGCGGCTCGGGTAGGGCAGGGGATTGCTTGGAGGCAGACACGGGTCTCTCTTTGATGTGGATCCTGGCGATGATACCTCTCGGAACAGAAGCTGGTAGGTGGTTAGGCTTACGGAGCCCATGAGCCCGAACCAGCAGGAGTTCAGGGCCGGAGCAGTTCGGCGGTAAAGCGTGAAGAAACTGCTGCAAAGATGGCAGAATCTCGGCGGGGCCTGCAGATTCGGGGATCCCCCCGGGAATTTTACGTGGTTTCGTCTGGACCCGTCTTCCAGGTCGGTTATTTTTTTTTCCTGGAGTTCCTGAATGAGGTGGCCCTGATCATTGTATGCGGCTACCAGAGCGTTATGAGCGGCGGCATAATCATTAAAGGGCGATTCCTCCTGAGGTAACTGTGCCTCCTGAGGTAACTGTGCCTCCTGAGGTAACTGTGACTCCTGAGGTAACTGTGACTCCCGAGCTAACCGTGCCTCCTGAGGTAACTGTGCCTCCTGAGGTAACCGTGCCTCCTGAGGTAACTGTGCCTCCTGAGGTAACTGTGCCTCCTGAGGTAACCGTGCCTCCTGAGGTAACTGTGCCTCCTGTGGTAACTGTGCCTCCTGAGGTAACTGGCTCCTGAGGTAACTGTGCCTCCTGAGGTAACTGTGACTCCTGAGGTAACTGTGCCTCCTGAGGTAACTGTGACTCATGAGGTAACTGTGACTCCTGAGGTAACTGTGCCTCCTGAGGTAACTGTGCCTCCTGAGGTAACTGTGACTCCTGAGGTAACTGTGCCTCCTGAGGTAACCGTGACTCCTGAGGTAACTGTGCCTCCTGAGGTAGCCGTGCCTCCTGAGGTAACTGTGCCTCCTGAGGTAACCGGGCCTCCTGAGGTAACTGTGCCTCCTGAGGTAACCGTGACTCCTGAGGTAACCGTGCCTCCTGAGGTAACCGTGCCTCCTGAGGTAACCGTGCCTCCTGAGGTAACTGTGCCTCCTGAGCTAACCGTGCCTCCTGAGCTAACTGTGCCTCCTGAGCTAACGGTGCCTCCTGAGGTAGCCGTGCCTCCTGAGCTAACCGTGCCTCGTGAGGTAACGGTGCCTCCTGAGGTAACTGTGCCTCCTGAGCTAACCGTGCCTCCTGAGGTAACGGTGCCTCCTGAGGTAACCGTGCCTCCTGAGCTAACCGTGCCTCCCGAGGTAAAACTGCCTCCTGAGGTAACCGTGACTCCTGAGGTAACCGTGCCTCCTGAGGTAACCGTGCCTCCTGAGGTAACCGGGCCTCCTGAGGTAACCGGGCCTCCTGAGCTAACAGTGCCTCCTGAGGTAACTGTGCCTCCTGAGCTAACCGTGCCTCCTGAGCTAACTGTGCCTCCTGAGCTAACGGTGCCTCCTGAGGTAGCCGTGCCTCCTGAGCTAACCGTGCCTCGTGAGGTAACGGTGCCTCCTGAGGTAACTGTGCCTCCTGAGCTAACCGTGCCTCCTGAGGTAACGGTGCCTCCTGAGGTAACCGTGCCTCCTGAGCTAACCGTGCCTCCCGAGGTAAAACTGCCTCCTGAGGTAACCGTGACTCCTGAGGTAACCGTGCCTCCTGAGGTAACCGTGCCTCCTGAGGTAACCGGGCCTCCTGAGGTAACCGGGCCTCCTGAGCTAACAGTGCCTCCTGAGGTAACTGTGCCTCCTGAGCTAACCGTGCCTCCTGAGCTAACTGTGCCTCCTGAGCTAACGGTGCCTCCTGAGGTAGCCGTGCCTCCTGAGCTAACCGTGCCTCGTGAGGTAACGGTGCCTCCTGAGGTAACTGTGCCTCCTGAGCTAACCGTGCCTCCTGAGGTAACGGTGCCTCCTGAGGTAACCGTGCCTCCTGAGCTAACCGTGCCTCCCGAGGTAAAACTGCCTCCTGAGGTAACCGTGACTCCTGAGGTAACCGTGCCTCCTGAGGTAACCGTGCCTCCTGAGGTAACCGGGCCTCCTGAGGTAACCGGGCCTCCTGAGCTAACAGTGCCTCCTGAGGTAACTGTGCCTC
>NW_017308722.1:60771-64652 GCF_000935625.1 Nanorana parkeri | reverse complement strand
AGATTGCCTCTTACTCGCTGTTCCCTTGGTTCGTGGCGAGCTTAAGGGTGAGTCCGCAGGTCGCTTAGGGAGATCCCTTCCATGAGTCGAAGTGAATCCGACGGGTGATTTGCTGTTTTATATGCCGTAAGTTGCTAACCTGAGAGGTCCCTGTGACGCAGCTCTCAGATCGGGCGGCCATACTCGATCGCGGCCAGACCACGCCCCCTAAATCAGAGGTGTTTAAACAGAGTTCAGACCATTCAGTCAGAGCCTAACCGAAGGTTCGTCTTGATACGAAGTTACAATGTTACAGTGTGTTCACGGGGGAGGGGAAACTGAGGAAATGCTCACTCCTGACTGCAACAGACAGTCTGCCCTCCCCCAGTGATCAGACGGGGATGTCACCGAATGGAGAGCAAGGACAGCTGTTTAATGATAAGAGGCGGAGCTTATCTGAAGAATGATACAATAGGTGTATATAGAGACATGTCAGGAATTTATTACTTTACACAGGTCAGATATTTTCCAGCTGTAGTTTGAAGTGCTCAGCTAGGAGCCGAAGTCCGAGGGAGGCGGTGGGATTTAACATGGGCCATAAATGTCCCCGTTCTCACGAAGCCCATCCCACACTCCGCGCAAAAGAAACGTTTCTCCACCGTGTGAATCTTCTGGTGCCGGGTGAGGACGGAGCGGCTGACGTAACTTTTCCCGCACTCTGGGCAGATGTGCGGCTTCAGTCCGGTGTGACTCCTCTGGTGCTTGACCAGGTCGGAGCTGCTGACGAAGCATTTGCTGCATTCAGAACAAGGGTAGGGCCTTTCTCCCGTGTGAATTCTCTGATGAATCACCATCTCCGACCGGGTCAGAAAACTCTTCCCGCACTCGGAGCACATATACTGTTTATCGCCTGTGTGAATCTTCTTGTGCCGGAAGAAGTGGGAGCTGGAGGAAAATAATTTCCCGCACTCGGGACATGAATATGGCTTGAGTCCGGTGTGGGACCTGCTGTGTTTGTTCAGATCAGACCTGCTGGTGAAGCACTTCCCGCACTCGGAACATGTGTACGGCTTCTGGCCCGTATGGATTCGGTGGTGCATGGTTAAGGTGGACTGTTGGCTGTAACTCTTCCCACACTCTGAGCACTGGAAAGGTTTCTCCCCCGAGTGAACCCTGCGGTGTTGAACCAGATCCGCATTGCTCCGGCAAGACTTCCCACACTCGGTGCAAGAAAACTGCTTTCCATTCACTACGAGGTGACTGGGTTTAGGGAGGATTTGCGTCTGATCTTTGTCATTTCCCTGAGGGCCAACAACGCTCCACTTGAAGCAAACTGCCTCCCCTTCCGTAAGTTCTCCTTCCAAGGAGGTCTCCTGAGGAACAAGAGCCGGTGGACATTGTTTGGGAACATCAAGTCCTCCTTGAGGTCCTCCATCAGAAACAAAGAGTTCCTTCTTGACCGGAGAAGGTGTGTGGTGTGTAAAGACATTGATGTGCGGGGGATCTCCAGACATCGAGACGTCGGTGTGGAGAAGACTTCCCTCCTCAGATAAGAGAGGACGCTCCGTGATACGACTCATCACAACCTCACCGTGACATGAGTCGGCTTCCTCCTTAATCTCAACACATACATCCTGTGGGAGGTCTGGGGGTACAGGGAAGTCAGTGTGGGGGGGACTCCCTTCTTCCAGGAGCTCCTCTTTACAGTACGGAGATTGCTCCTCAGGTGCTTCTTCAGGAGGATCTGCAGGAAAGAGAGAGATGGAAGAATGAGGAGGAACATTTCCCATGTGTGAAGGTTCTCGTGTATCCTGGTCATGGAGTAGCTAGTAGTAGTTGGCGACATTTCCATTACCACCCAACTATAGACAACGGTACAAAGTTATGGAGTCACCTTCCCCCGAATCATCGAGACCTTTGTGTGACCTCGTGACACGTCTACATCCTCACCTCTCCGGTCAGGTCATGTGACCTCCCAGAATCCTCCTCACCTCTCCGGTCAGGTCATGTGACCTCCCAGAATCCCCCTCACCTCTCCGGTCAGGTCATGTGACCTCCCAGAATCCTCCTCACCTCTCCGGTCAGGTCATGTGACCTCCCAGATTGCCCCTCACCTCTCCGGTCAGGTCATGTGACCTCCCAGAATCCTCCTCACCTCTCCGGTCAGCAGGTAGATGATCTCCAGGGTCAGGTCTAGTATTCTCTTGGCCATGGTGTTCTCCATCTGAGTTCCGATGTTCGGGGGCTCCTGGCTCATCTCTACATATAAAAAATAAATAAAGGGGTATGTGTTGGATCTTTGCTCCTGCATTGTATGTAATGACGCCATTAAAAGGGGCGGTGTCAAGACTGGTCCGAAATTAGCAAGGAAATGAGTGGCTTCAGGGGACCGGTCGCCACAGTTTATGCTGGAGGATGGAGGAGGATGATAGTGGATTATGGGATGGTGGAGGATGATGGTGGAGGATGATGGTGGATGATCCCTGTCCCCTGGCAGCTTTCTATGGAACTTTCCACAGTCTTCCCAAAAGTAATATGTCATAGCCATAGGGACTGTTGGGGGGTCCCTGGAACCATCTTCAAAGATCCCCCCGTAGTCCTCCTGATTATAGGGTGTCATAGTTATGGGGACTGTCAGCCATCCCTGGAACCGTCCTCAGAGATCCCCCCGTAGTCCTCCTGATTATAGGATTTTTAGTTTATTGAAGCCCGTGGACGTGCATCAAAACTTCCCCCTGTGAACAAAAAAAATGAACCGTGAAATCACAGCACACAAAAAACGTGCACAAGGGTGCAAGGTCCTTCAAAAGAAGGGACCTACTTTCCCGACCCCCCAGGGCGCAAGGCTCCTGACAGGGGTTGAGACTGTTGGTCCACCAACCCGAAGGCCGTGGACCATTTCCTATGGGGACCTGCCGAAACAGGTCCCCCTCAGTACTAGGCAAGTGGGATCTCCCGAAGAGAAACCCCCCTCCTGGGTGGGAGGAGACAAAGAACCCCGTAGGAGGCACAGAATCTCCTCCCAGCGTCAGGAATAGGCCCCGAAGAAACCTGCACCTTTCGCATCTGTGGGTCAAATTTAAAATAAAAAAGTGCCAATCGTGCATAGAGTGCATAAATAAATCTAAAGTGCCAGTGCACCACTCTGACAGGCCTTAGGGGCCGGAGTGCAAAAATATTGCCCCGGACTAGCCATAGGGCCTGTCCAAGAGGCGTTGTGCAGAAAAAGCAATGTGGTGTGTGACCAAGTGCTACAGTGAGTCATGTGGGGTCCCACACCCAAGTGACTTTCTGAGCACCCCTGGGACGTCATACTAGGCAAGTGGGATCTCCCGAAGAGAAACCCCCCTCCTGGGTGGGAGGAGACAAAGAACCCCGTAGGAGGCACAGAATCTCCTCCCAGCGTCAGGAATAGGCCCCGAAGAAACCTGCACCTTTCGCATCTGTGGGTCAAATTTAAAATAAAAAAGTGCCAATCGTGCATAGAGTGCATAAATAAATCTAAAGTGCCAGTGCACCACTCTGACAGGCCTTAGGGGCCGGAGTGCAAAAATATTGCCCCGGACTAGCCATAGGGCCTGTCCAAGAGGCGTTGTGCAGAAAAAGCAATGTGGTGTGTGACCAAGTGCTACAGTGAGTCATGTGGGGTCCCACACCCAAGTGACTTTCTGAGCACCCCTGGGACGTCACCCCCCAGGGGGCACAACTCCACGGGCTTCTGCCGCCCCCCGAACCCTCGAGCCAGACCAAGCTTCGCATCCGTTCAGTCAGAAAGCCATGTACTGAGCGGTTCCCCTCTCACAGGAAGCCGCCCCACACGCTCTTTCACTCCAGCGAGTACTAAGTAACCATCCCCCGCAAGGACGGTTCTTTTCCCCACCGAAAACTGATAAGAACAGATA
>NW_017308722.1:55263-59562 GCF_000935625.1 Nanorana parkeri | reverse complement strand
CGAGGCACAGAATCTCCTCCCAGCGTCAGGAATAGGCCCCGAAGAAACCTGCACCTTTCGCATCTGTGGGTCAAATTTAAAATAAAAAAGTGCCAATCGTGCATAGAGTGCATAAATAAATCTAAAGTGCCAGTGCACCACTCTGACAGGCCTTAGGGGCCGGAGTGCAAAAATATTGCCCCGGACTAGCCATAGGGCCTGTCCAAGAGGCGTTGTGCAGAAAAAGCAATGTGGTGTGTGACCAAGTGCTACAGTGAGTCATGTGGGGTCCCACACCCAAGTGACTTTCTGAGCACCCCTGGGACGTCACCCCCCAGGGGGCACAACTCCACGGGCTTCTGCCGCCCCCCGAACCCTCGAGCCAGACCAAGCTTCGCATCCGTTCAGTCAGAAAGCCATGTACTGAGCGGTTCCCCTCTCACAGGAAGCCGCCCCACACGCTCTTTCACTCCAGCGAGTACTCAGTAACCATCCCCCGCAAGGACGGTTCTTTTCCCCACCGAAAACTGATAAGAACAGATACTACACTTGATCTTAGCCAAAAGGCCGAGGATGTCATAGCTATGGGGACTGTCAGCCATCCCTGGAACCGTCCTCAGAGATCCCCCCGTAGTCCTCCTGATTATAGGATGTCATAGATATGGGGACTGTCAGAGATCCCCCCTGTAGTCCTCCTCCTTGGTCCCACCACTTCTCACCTCCATCCACATTCGGCTCCACACACAGGAAGTGCCCCCTCCTTCACCCCACTGCATTGTGGGAGCTGTAGTCTTCTCCAGACTCTGTGCAGGGATTGGTGAGTGTGTCACATGACCATCATCCATGTGGGTGTGTGCGGAAGGAGCTGTTGTGTTGTATACATTCAGCAGCCAATCACAGCTGGGAGGGGGAGGGGGGGACATTCACTAATGTGCAGCATGTGACTTCTCTTCTGTACGATACAAATCAGACATCGGAGGGGAGGGGAGGCAATCACAAAGATTATTCACTGATTCCGTGAAGTGTCGTTATCACCGTTCTATCGTCACATAAGCTCCTCCCTCCGAGTGTCGTTATCACCGTTCTATCGTCACATAAGCTCCTCCCTCCGAGTGTCGTTATCACCGTTCTATCGTCACATAAGCTCCTCCCTCCGAGTGTCGTTATCACCGTTCTGTCCTCACGTAAGCTCCTCCCTCCGAGTGTCGTTATCACCGTTCTATCATCACATAAGCTCCTGACGAGGGTTGTAGACGACGAGGGTGGTACAGGACGAGGGTTGTAGACGACGAGGGTGGTACAGGACGAGGGTTGTAGACGACGAGGGTGGTACAGGACGAGGGTTGTAGACGACGAGGGTGGTACAGGACGAGGGTTGTAGACGACGAGGGTGGTACAGGACGAGGGTTGTAGACGACGAGGGTGGTACAGGACGAGGGTTGTAGACGACGAGGGTGGTACAGGACGAGGGTTGTAGACGACGAGGGTGGTACAGGACGAGGGTTGTAGACGACGAGGGTGGTACAGGACGAGGGTTGTAGACGACGAGGGTGGTACAGGACGAGGGTTGTAGACGACGAGGGTGGTACAGGACGAGGGTTGTAGACGACGAGGGTGGTACAGGACGAGGGTTGTAGACGACGAGGGTGGTACAGGACGAGGGTTGTAGACGACGAGGGTGGTACAGGACGAGGGTTGTAGACGACGAGGGTGGTACAGGACGAGGGTTGTAGACGACGAGGGTGGTACAGGACGAGGGTTGTAGACGACGAGGGTGGTACAGGACGAGGGTTGTAGACGACGAGGGTGGTACAGGACGAGGGTTGTAGACGACGAGGGTGGTACAGGACGAGGGTTGTAGACGACGAGGGTGGTACAGGACGAGGGTTGTAGACGACGAGGGTGGTACAGGACGAGGGTTGTAGACGACGAGGGTGGTACAGGACGAGGGTTGTAGACGACGAGGGTGGTACAGGACGAGGGTTGTAGACGACGAGGGTGGTACAGGACGAGGGTTGTAGACGACGAGGGTGGTACAGGACGAGGGTTGTAGACGACGAGGGTGGTACAGGACGAGGGTTGTAGACGACGAGGGTGGTACAGGACGAGGGTTGTAGACGACGAGGGTGGTACAGGACGAGGGTTGTAGACGACGAGGGTGGTACAGGACGAGGGTTGTAGACGACGAGGGTGGTACAGGACGAGGGTTGTAGACGACGAGGGTGGTACAGGACGAGGGTTGTAGACGACGAGGGTGGTACAGGACGAGGGTTGTAGACGACGAGGGTGGTACAGGACGAGGGTTGTAGACGACGAGGGTGGTACAGGACGAGGGTTGTAGACGACGAGGGTGGTACAGGACGAGGGTTGTAGACGACGAGGGTGGTACAGGACGAGGGTTGTAGACGACGAGGGTGGTACAGGACGAGGGTTGTAGACGACGAGGGTGGTACAGGACGAGGGTTGTAGACGACGAGGGTGGTACAGGACGAGGGTTGTAGACGACGAGGGTGGTACAGGACGAGGGTTGTAGACGACGAGGGTGGTACAGGACGAGGGTTGTAGACGACGAGGGTGGTACAGGACGAGGGTTGTAGACGACGAGGGTGGTACAGGACGAGGGTTGTAGACGACGAGGGTGGTACAGGACGAGGGTTGTAGACGACGAGGGTGGTACAGGACGAGGGTTGTAGACGACGAGGGTGGTACAGGACGAGGGTTGTAGACGACGAGGGTGGTACAGGACGAGGGTTGTAGACGACGAGGGTGGTACAGGACGAGGGTTGTAGACGACGAGGGTGGTACAGGACGAGGGTTGTAGACGACGAGGGTGGTACAGGACGAGGGTTGTAGACGACGAGGGTGGTACAGGACGAGGGTTGTAGACGACGAGGGTGGTACAGGACGAGGGTTGTAGACGACGAGGGTGGTACAGGACGAGGGTTGTAGACGACGAGGGTGGTACAGGACGAGGGTTGTAGACGACGAGGGTGGTACGGGACGAGGGTTGTACGGGACGAGGGTTGTAGACGACGAGGTTTGTATACGACGAGGGTTGTAGACGACAAGGGTTGTACAGGACGAGGGTTGTACGGGACGAGGGTTGTACGGGACGAGGGTTGTACGGGACGAGGGTTGTACAGGACGAGGGTTGTACAGGACGAGGGTTGTACGGGACGAGGGTTGTACGGGACGAGGGTTGTACGGGACGAGGGTTGTACGGGACGAGGGTTGTACGGGACGAGGGTTGTACGGGACGAGGGTTGTACGGGACGAGGGTTGTACGGGACGAGGGTTGTACGGGACGAGGGTTGTACGGGACGAGGGTTGTACGGGACGAGGGTTGTACGGGACGAGGGTTGTACGGGACGAGGGTTGTACGGGACGAGGGTTGTACGGGACGAGGGTTGTACAGAACGAGGGTTGTACAGAACGAGGGTTGTACGGAACGAGGGTTGTACGGGACGAGGGTTGTACGGGACGAGGGTTGTACAGAACGAGGGTTGTACGGGACGAGGGTTGTACGGGACGAGGGTTGTACGGGACGAGGGTTGTACGGGACGAGGGTTGTACGGGACGAGGGTTGTACGGGACGAGGGTTGTACGGGACGAGGGTTGTACGGGACGAGGGTTGTACGGGACGAGGGTTGTACGGGACGAGGGTTGTACGGAACGAGGGTTGTACGGAACGAGGGTTGTACGGGACGAGGGTTGTACGGGACGATGGTTGTAGGGGACGAGGGTTGTACGGGACGAGGGTTGTACAGAACGAGGGTTGTACGGGACGAGTGTTGTACGGGACGAGGGTTGTACAGAACGAGTGTTGTACGGGACGAGCGTTGTACAGGACGAGGGTTGTAGAGGACGAGGGTTGTAGACGATGAAGGTTCTACACAATGAGGATTCTACACGCCGAGGATTGTACGAGGATTCATTCACACGACACCCCAATCTGATCCCCGATTCATCGGTTTATTAAAGTGAGGTGGGGAGGGGAATTGGGAGGGGAATTGGGAGGGACATTTCATTCCTACGATCACCGACCAATTACAAAATTCCCGGGAAATTTATAAATATGACGGACAACCCCCCCCCTCCACCGTGCAGGTTAAAATGAAATCTGACAACACATGTTCCAATCTGATTGAACAAACTCTTTCAATCTGACCACACACCCCGCAATCTCACTGCATGCAATCTGCATGGAAATACCTTAAATCGTGCTGCAGGTGTTACAATGTAATCGTACAATCTCCTTATATCATGCAATCCTCATGGTGACAGATCATCCCTATTACAATGGAAAAAAGGAGACTTTCT
>NW_017308722.1:47524-55139 GCF_000935625.1 Nanorana parkeri | reverse complement strand
TCTCCTCTCCTCTCCTCTCCCCTCCCCTCCTCTCCTCTCCCCTCCCCTCCTCTCCCCTCCCGTCCCCTCCACTCCTTTCCCCTTCCCTCCCATCCCCTCCCCTTCTTTCCCCTCCCTTCCCCTCGCCTCGCCTCCCCTCCATCTGAAAACACAGATCAGTCACATGACACCATTTCCTGCACAGAGCCTGGAGCAGACTACAACTCCCACAATGCAGTGGGGGTGGAGGAGGGGGCAGTTCCTGTGTGGAGCCGTGTGTGGATGGAGGTGAGAAGTGAAGGGATCTGAGGACAGTTCCTGGGGGGGGGGGCAGAACGAGATTGATGGGGACACACCACCCTCCCCGCTACACCCCGAGACACACCACCCTCCCCCCTACACCTCGAGACTCAACACCCTGAGACACAACACTCTACACCCCAAGGCACAACACCCTACACCTTGAGACTCAACACCCTACACCTCGAGACTCGACACCCTACACCTCGAGACTCAACACCCTGAGACACAACACCCTACACCTCGAGACACAACACCCTACACCTCGAGACTCAACACCCTAAACCTCGAGACTCAACACCCTGAGACACAATACCCTACACCTCGAGACACAACACCCTACACCTCGAGACTCAACACCCTACCCCTCGAGACTCAACACCCTAAACCTCGAGACTCAACACCCTGAGACACAATACCCTACACCTCGAGACACAACACCCTACACCTCGAGACTCAACACCCTACCCCTCGAGACTCAACACCCTAAACCTCGAGACTCAACACCCTGAGACACAATACCCTACACCTCGAGACACAACACCCTACACCTCGAGACTCAACACCCTACCCCTCGAGACTCAACACCCTAAACCTCGAGACTCAACACCCTGAGACACAATACCCTACACCTCGAGACACAACACCCTACACCTCGAGACTCAACACCCTACCCCTCGAGACTCAACACCCTAAACCTCGAGACTCAACACCCTGAGACACAATACCCTACACCTCGAGACACAACACCCTACACCTCGAGACTCAACACCCTACCCCTCGAGACTCAACACCCTACACCTCGAGACTCAACACCCTAAACCTCGAGACTCAACACCCTGAGACACAACACCCTACACCTCGAGACACAACACCCTACACCTCGAGACTCAACACCCTACACCTCGAGACTCAACACCCTACACCTCGAGACTCAACACCCTACACCTCGAGACTCAACACCCTACACCTCGAGACTCAACACCCTACACCTCGAGACTCAACACCCTACACCTCGAGACTCAACACCCTACACCTCGAGACTCGACACCCTACACCTCGAGACTCAACACCCTGAGACACAACACCCTACACCTCGATACTCAACACCCTGAGACACAACATTGGGGGACTATGATGGGGAGATTGGGGAACTATGATGAGGAGATTGGGAGACTATGATGGGTGAGATTGGGGGACTATGATGGGGGAGATTGGGTGACTATGATGGTGGGGATTGGGGGTCTATGATGGGGGAGGTTGATGGGGGGGCTATGATGGGGGAGGTTGATGGGGGGGCTATGATGGGGGAGGTTGATGGGGGGGCTATGATGGGGGAGGTTGATGGGGGGGCTATGATGGGGGAGGTTGATGGGGGGGCTATGATGGGGGAGGTTGATGGGGGGGCTATGATGGGGGAGGTTGATGGGGGGGCTATGATGGGGGAGGTTGATGGGGGGGCTATGATGGGGGAGGTTGATGGGGGGGCTATGATGGGGGAGGTTGATGGGGGGGCTATGATGGGGGAGGTTGATGGGGGGGCTATGATGGGGGAGGTTGATGGGGGGGCTATGATGGGGGAGGTTGATGGGGGGGCTATGATGGGGGAGGTTGATGGGGGGGCTATGATGGGGGAGGTTGATGGGGGGGCTATGATGGGGGAGGTTGATGGGGGGGCTATGATGGGGGAGGTTGATGGGGGGGCTATGATGGGGGAGGTTGATGGGGGGGCTATGATGGGGGAGGTTGATGGGGGGGCTATGATGGGGGAGGTTGATGGGGGGGCTATGATGGGGGAGGTTGATGGGGGGGCTATGATGGGGGAGGTTGATGGGGGGGCTATGATGGGGGAGGTTGATGGGGGGGCTATGATGGGGGAGGTTGATGGGTGGACTATGATGGGGGAGGTTGATGGGTGGACTATGATGGGAGAGGTTGATGGAGGGCCTATGATGGGGGGAGGGGATACATTACCAGATTCCTATGAGAGGATGATCCACAATCCACTTCTTCATCTTCTAGATGTTTCTTTCACTGCAGCCAGCGGTGGATTTTCTTGGCAGGAAGTGGAATTCCCTGAACATTTCACATCATCGGATCTAATCCCGTCCTCAGATGTGGCGGCTGCGTTCCCTTTGTTTTCACCCGGTGATCCTGCCAGTAACACACTTCCTGTCCTGGGGTGACAACACTCACTGTGCCGTATCTATAGAGGAGCAGCGTTGTCATCCTGGGACCGGAGACCACCCCCCCTCCTCCTCCTCCTCCTCATTTCCATTATATAGGGGGGACGTGTTTTGTAGTCCATAGTTATAGCTGGGGGTAATGTAACTTGTACCAAGCAGCAGAGGAAGGTATCAGATCACT
The DNA here is from genome assembly GCF_000935625.1 of Nanorana parkeri. Lineage (NCBI taxonomy): Eukaryota > Metazoa > Chordata > Amphibia > Anura > Dicroglossidae > Nanorana > Nanorana parkeri. The sequence goes on along the minus strand of NW_017308722.1, from coordinate 52,493 downwards.
GGATTTCTGGCAGGATCAACAGAGATTGCCATTTGCTCGTACTGAACAGATACAACAAATAGCTTCCGGTGGGATATTTAACAGACCAAATAAAAGAAATTCATACTTCCCAACACTCCACTCCCAGTCCATACAAACTCCATGCAGACAAATCCCTGGAGGACATACATGTATATTCTCTCATCTTCCTTCTCACGCAGTGATGAGCTGAGGAGACCCCCGAACATCTCGCCAAAAATGGAGAAGGACACCATGACCGAGAGGATACTGAACCTCACCCTGGAGATCATCTACCTGCTGACCGGAGAGGTGAGGAGGATTCTGGGAGGTCACCTGACCGGAGAGGGGAGGAGGATTCTGGAAGGTCACATGACCTGACCGGAGGGGTGAGGAGGATTCTGGGAGGTCACATGACCTGACCGGAGGGGTGAGGAGGATTCTGGGGGGGTCACATGACCTGACCGGAGAGGTGAGGAGGATTCTGGGAGGTCACATGACCTGACTGGAGAGGTGAGGAGGATTCTGGAAGGTCACATGACCTGACCGGAGGGGTGAGGAGGATTCTGGGGGGTCACATGGCCTGAGCCGAGAGGTGAGGGGGATTCTGGGGGGTCACATGACCTGACCGGAGGGGTGAGGAGGATTCTGGGATTCTAACATGATGTTCCTATTTGTTTCTCCATCCAGAGTTTTCCTCTTCTGAAGTCTGGTGATCATGTGACCATCACAGTGCCCCCATGTGACTCCCTAAAACCCGAGAGACCCAACATGGAGAAGGTTCTAGAAGTCACCAAGAAGATGATGGAGCTGCTGACGGGAGAGGTGAGCGGTGCCGGGGATTCTGGGACATGATCCAGGAACAGACAAGGGGCGTGTCTGGGTGGTGACGGGAGAGGTGAGCGGTGCCGGGGATTCTGGGACATGATCCAGGAACAGACAAGGGGCGTGTCTGGGTGGTGACGGGAGAGGTGAGCGGTGCCGGGGATTCTGGGACATGATCCAGGAACAGACAAGGGGCGTGTCTGGGTGGTGACGGGAGAGGTGCCGGGGATTCTGGGACATGATCCAGGAACAGACAAGGGGCGTGTCTTGGTGGTGACGGTATCATTGTGTGTCTCTCTACAGGGAGGTCTGGAAGGAGATGTGATGGACAGTCAGCGGTCCCCCTCGGCATGGGGTAAGAGTCCCTCTTTGTAGACGTGTCACGAGGTCACACAAAGGTCTCGATGATTCGGGGGAAGGTGACTCCATAACTTTGTACCGTTGTCTATAGTTGGGTGGTAATGGAAATGTCGCCAACTACTACTAGCTACTCCATGACCAGGATACACGAGAACCTTCACACATGGGAAATGTTCCTCCTCATTCTTCCATCTCTCTCTTTCCTGCAGATCCTCCTGAAGAAGCAACACCTGAGGAGCAATCTCCGTACTGTAAAGAGGAGCTCCTGGAAGAAGGGAGTCCCCCGCACACCGACTTCCCTGTACCCCCAGACCTCCCACAGGATGTATGTGTTGAGATTAAGGAGGAAGCCGACTCATGTCAAGGTGAGGTTGTGATGAGTCGTATCACGGAGCGTCCTCTCTTATCTGAGGAGGGAAGTCTTCTACACACCGACGTCTCGATGTCTGGAGATCCCCCGCACATCAATGTCTTTACACACCACACACCTTCTCCGGTCAAGAAGGAACTCTTTGTTTCTGATGGAGGACCTCTAGGAGGACTTGATGTTCCCAAACAATGTCCACCGGCTCTTGTTCCTCAGGAGAACTCCTTGGAAGGAGAACTTACGGAAGGGGAGGCAGTTTGTTTCAAGTGGAGCGTTGTTGACCCTCAGGGAGTTCACACAAAGAAAAAGCAGAGACAAATCCTCCCTAAACCCAATCATGAGGCAGTATGGGGTCAAAAGTTTTCTTGCACCGAGTGTGGGAAGTCTTGCCGGAGCAATGCAGATCTTATTCAGCACCACAGGGTTCACTCGGGGGAGAAACCTTTCCAGTGCTCAGAGTGTGGGAAGAGTTTTAGCAAACAATCTAGCCTAGCCATACATCAAAGAATCCACACGGGCCAGAAGCCATATTCCTGTCCCCAGTGCGGGAAGAGCTTCACCAGCAGGTCTGAACTGACTAAACACGGCAGGTCCCACACCGGACTTAAGCCGTACTCCTGCCACGAGTGCGGGAAATTCTTCACCTGCAGCTCCAACCTCTTCCGACACAAGAAGATTCACACAGGTGAAAAGCAGTTTATCTGCTCTGAGTGCGGGAAGAGTTTTCTGACCCGGTCACAAATGACCATCCATCAGAGAGTCCACACGGGGGAAAAACCTTACCCGTGTTCTGAATGCAGCAAATGCTTCGTCAGCAGCTCCGACCTGGTCAAGCACCAGAGGAGTCACACCGGACTGAAGCCGCACATCTGCCCAGAGTGCGGGAAAAGTTACGTCAGCCGCTCCGTACTCACCCGGCACCAGAAGATTCACAATGTAGAGAAACGTTTCTTCTGTGCGGAGTGTGGGATGGGCTTTGTGAGAACGGGGAAATTTTTGGCCCATGTTAAAGCCCACCGACGTCCCCGGACTTCATCACGAACTCCTAAGTGAGCGTCACAAGCTCCGCCTGGACTGGCTATATATCACAACTGATTAACTTATGAGGATTCTTCAAGAGCTTGCATCCATCATACACGTGTTTTGTTTGAAGGTTTTGTTTTTTAGTTCTTCTACAGCGTGCAGCTCCCGTCCTCCAGGATCTCTTTGGTCTGCAGTTTGGGAACCCTGACCTGTGATGAGGGAGGGAAGTTCCCAGACACGCCCACCATAGGCTCCTCACTGTCTCACACACATGATGTATCGAAGAACTCGGTTTCTTGGAGCCACCAAGCAGATTTATAGTTGTCTTGAAGTTGTGATCTGACTGGTGATTGGTCAAGCAGAGAGAGAGGGAGGGTGTAGCCCAGCGGAGGGTTCAGGATTCAGAGTAGGCCACCCACCATGTGAGGTGTTCTCTGGGTTCTGGCTGCAGTGCAATACACAGGACTAAGTTTAAAGTGTTTGTAAACCTTTGCAATCCCAACTAAAAATCTGTTCCCTTTGGGTCTTTTCAATGAACTATTCAAAGTGTTTTGTTCTGTCTGTATGGAAGAAATCTCTGATGACTCTGCTGGAGGTGAAGGTTGTATAGGTTACACCAACTGGTGGAGGTTATGTACTCACATGATGTTACCTTCTAGCTGTTGGTCTAACTGAGGCTTCAACTGGCCAGCCGTGGCCGCCTTACCTTTCAGGGGCATTCTGAGGTGGGACAGATAAGCAGGTAAGCAATCCAGATCTTGGTGTGACCCCCCCCAACCCCAGAGGGACCTTCAACAAGGCATCCACTCAACATGTCCAGACTACTCCCATTTGTTCCCGAGGTCTCTTCCCAGGTAAAACAACCCTAGAGGGACCTTCAACAAGTCACCCACACATGTCCAGACTGCTTCAAATTGTTCCCGAGGTCTCCTCAAAAGTAAAACAACCCTAGAGGGACCTTCAACAAGTCACCCACACATGTCCAGACTACTTCCAATTGTTCCCGAGGTCTCTTGCCAGGTAAAACAACCCGAGAGGGACCTTCAAAAAGTCATCCACACCTGTCCAGACTACTTGCAGTGACTCCCAAGGTCACTTCAATAAGGCATCCACACAACATATCAAGACTGCTTCCAATTGTCCCCGAGGTCTCCTCCCAGGTGAAACAACCCTAGAGGGACCTTCAACAATTCATCCACACATGTCTAGACTATTTCCAATGACTCCCAAGGTCTACTCCCAGGTAAAACACCCCTGGAGGCATCTTCAATAAGGCATCCATACAATATGTCAAGACTACTTCCAATTGTTCCCGAGGTCTCCTCCCAGGTAAAACACCCCTAGAGGGACCTTCAAAAAGTCATCCACACATGTCCAGTCTGCTTCCAATGGTTCCCAAGGTCTCTTCCCAGGTAAAACAACCCTAGAGGGACCTTCAACAAGTCATCCACACATGTCTAGACTATTTCCAGTGACTCCCAAGGTTTTCTCCTTGGTGAAACACTTTCAATAAGGCATCCATGTTACATGTCAAGACTACTTCCAATGACTCCTAAGGTCTCCCAGGTAAAACACCCCTGGAGGCATTTTCAATAAGGTACCTTCAACAAGTCATCCACACATGTCTAGACTATTTCCAGTGACTCCCAAGGTTTTCTCCTTGGTGAAACACTTTCAATAAGGCATCCATGTTACATGTCAAGACTACTTCCAATGACTCCTAAGGTCTCCCAGGTAAAACACCCCTGGAGGCATTTTCAATAAGGCATTGTTATGGAAATTCACTTGGTTCAACGCACAAATCCATGTCGCATTAAGCCGCGCCAAACACAAAGAATTCCCCCCGTTGTACTGCGCTCCTTTATGCGAGGACTGGAAGTCCCGCCTTCTATAGAGTCATGTAGAGTCAGGAGACAGATGTTGCTTGCTCGTTAATCCCATGCTAAGAGCCCTGAGCGCAGGTGTGTTTATTGTTTATACCTGCCCAACAGGAAGTGATGTCAGACAGGAAGGGGTGTCTCAAACAGCGAGACAGGAAGTGATGTCAGACAGGAAGTGAACAGGAGTCAGCTAACAAATCACATGTAGTAACAATCTCTGACCACCGGAGTGACTTTATCCCGCGTGGCTCAGTGAGCAATGCCACATAACGTTACTCGGATTCTCATGCGCGCTCAGTCACAGGGACAACGTTATATCATCTCAGGCGTGTTGATCAGACGCACCAGAGAGAACAAACGCACGTTCCTTTCATATACTGCGTTCAAGACAAATGTATCCACGCAAGCCAATAAATCCATGCATTGCACGGGGGGCCCCAGCCGGCGTCCATACATTCGCCAAGAACACACTGCTCCGCTGCGCATAAGATATCTCCTCCAATGGATTAATCCCCCA
>NW_017308722.1:45311-46838 GCF_000935625.1 Nanorana parkeri | reverse complement strand
TGTTTATTGTTTATACCTGCCCAACAGGAAGTGATGTCAGACAGGAAGGGGTGTCTCAAACAGCGAGACAGGAAGTGATGTCAGACAGGAAGTGAACAGGAGTCAGCTAACAAATCACATGTAGTAACAATCTCTGACCACCGGAGTGACTTTATCCCGCGTGGCTCAGTGAGCAATGCCACATAACGTTACTCGGATTCTCATGCGCGCTCAGTCACAGGGACAACGTTATATCATCTCAGGCGTGTTGATCAGACGCACCAGAGAGAACAAACGCACGTTCCTTTCATATACTGCGTTCAAGACAAATGTATCCACGCAAGCCAATAAATCCATGCATTGCACGGGGGGCCCCAGCCGGCGTCCATACATTCGCCAAGAACACACTGCTCCGCTGCGCATAAGATATCTCCTCCAATGGATTAATCCCCCAGCGTCTATTTACACCGAGACACTGAGAGACTAATGACAAAACATTACAATACACTAATAACACATCCTAATAAAATTTCCACAACAGTATCCATACAACATGTCAAGACTGCTTCCAATTGTTCCCGAGGTCTCCTCCCAGGTAAAACAACCCTGAGGGATCCTCAATAATTCATCCACACATGTCTACACTATTTCCAAGGTCTCCTCCCAGGTTGAATACCTCCGAAGGGACCTTCAAGTCATTCACACATCATGTCCAGGCTGCTTCCAATGGCTCCTCACCTCCTGATTGTGAGTAAAGTATTGCAAGTCCCTGGGGACATTGGTTGCTGTAAAGAGGTGTCCTCTGTGGTGGCTTTTCATTGGCAGAGATCTTTATCGACATTTGCCTAACACATGCTTGGCATCTTTATGGTCCCAAATCCCAGGACACCATTGACCCCGCTCAGGGTCCAGATTTTGTCCATGTGCTTTCTAGGTGGGCGTGTCCAAATCATGGCCACCCCGCCTCTAAATATGCCAGGCTCATCCATCACGCCCACTTTATAGGTTGGGTCCTGCCCAGACACTGCCTCCAGATATGCTGGCACTTCCCACGCACATCTCAATTCCCCAATGAAAGCCTTTTTGACCCATTGCACATGTGCAGTTAGCTCAAGGTTGATGTTGTAATCCTGAGACACACCATCGGTGGGACAGAGGACCAAGATAAGGGACTGTCCCTGCAAATCTGGGACAATTGGCAGCTATGCTAACGCAATAGGGCCTTCTGAGATCCGTAGACATTCACTTGTTTTATTCCATCACACATCCTAAAGATAAGGGCATTATTCCTCATTTCAGGCCAGTGGGAGGAGCTCAGGACATTTGCCCCAGCTCCACCCGAGCACGTTTTCTACAAAAGATAATAAGACATCTGAGGATCAAGGAGAAGAACGCTATGTTAGGACTTTAACTGGCACTGAAGGTCCCTACTGCCTTTAGGGAATGCTCTGGGAAGGTTTATATGGCTTAGGCCCTACCTGACCATGATCAGTCCACTAATATTGTAGTTTAGGGTGCTGAGGGTGGTTTAATCACCCCCCCCCCCCC
>NW_017308722.1:37843-45223 GCF_000935625.1 Nanorana parkeri | reverse complement strand
GTGTGTCTGGGGGTGTTTTACTCCCCCCCCCCCCCCCCATCTTCCACTATGTGGCCAAAAGTATGTAGACACCCCTCCAAATTACTGAGTTCAGGTGCACAAAGCCAACTCCATAAAGACATGGTGTGACCAGTTTGGTGAAGACCCGTTTCTGTTCCACCATGACCATCCCCTGTGTACAAGGCCAGCTCCATAAAGACATGGTGTGACCAGTTTGGGGAAGGAACTCGAGTCCTGACCTCAACCCTACTGAACACCTTTGGGGTGAGTTGGAACGCCTATTGTGATCCAGGTCTTCTCAACCAGCATCAGGACCTGACTTCACCAATGGGACAAATTCCCACAGACACCCTCCAAAATCTTCTGGGAAGTCTCCCTTATAGCTCCTCATCGTTTTGATTTTTAAGTACCAGTATGGGTGGGGAGGTGACCAAGCTGTGCAGCTTGGCAGTAGTGAAGGACAGAGTGGTCACCAGTTTCCGACCAGAGGTGCCCAGATCAACAGACGTGTTTTAGATGTATATTCAGCTGTGTGCCTGGAGTTCAGCTTTACCCGGACACCCAGGTCCTCCTCCATCACCGACTCCCTCAGCCTTCCCCAGACTGTATGATCCATGCCTGATGGCATAACTTTCCCTCATATCCGCAATTTAGAGACATCTTCCCAGATCTGTATATCTTCACTACGCAGGCCAAAGAGCAATGGTGCCAAAGCTTGGGGACCCCCAACCCTCAGGAACCATCTCTAGGGGCTCAGGAACCATCTCTAGGGCTACACCATCAATGAGATCAAAATGGAGGCTCCTCCAGATGGGGATGACGTGACTTTAGCTGTTGACTGGTTGTCGGTGGCAGGCGTGGTGGTAGCTCTGGACTGGTTGTCGGTGGCAGGCGCGGTGTTAGCTGTGGACTGGTTGTCGGTGGCAAGCATGGTGGTTGCTGTGGACTTGTTGTCGGTGGCAGGCGTGGTGGTTGCAGCATCTAACAGGCGGCTGTTCTCCTTGGACTTCCACACCGCACACCCTCCAGAATTTACAGGGAATGGTGCAACACACAGAAGCTGTCCAGCGATTGGCAGATAACCCCTTGTGAAGGAGATTGGCCAGACTTGCATTCAGCTGCCAGAAAGTCCACAGCTGCTCCGGTACGGCTCTTGAAAGCGGTTCTGTGCCATCTCTGAATACCCAACATGGGGCAGCTGGAACAGGAGGGACTAAAGGGACGGATGACTCTTCTGTCAGCTAACAGCACAAAAAATGAGGCTCCAGGGGCAGCATATCACCAATATTGGGCAACATAGGTCTATCCAGGGGCAGAAGATCACCAATATTGGGCAACATAGGTCTATCCAGGGGCAGAAGATCACCAATATTGGGCAACATAGGTCTATCCAGGGGCAGAAGATCACCAATATTGGGCAACATAGAACTATCCAGGGGCATCAGATCATCAATATTGGGCAACAAAGATCTATCCAGGGACAGCAGATCACCAATATTGGCAAACATGGATCTATCCAGGGGCAGCAGATCATCAATATTGGGCAACAAAGATCTATCCAGGGACAGCAGATCACCAATATTGGCAAACATAGATCTATCCAGGGGCAGCAGATCATCAATATTGGGCAACAAAGATCTATCCAAGGGCAGCAGATCACCAATATTGGCCAACAAAGATCTATCCAGGGACAGCAGATCACCAATATTGGCAAACATAGATCTATCCAGGGGCAGCAGATCATCAATATTGGGCAACAAAGATCTATCCAAGGGCAGCAGATCACCAATATTGGCCAACAAAGATCTATCCAGGGGCAGCAGATCACCAATATTGGGCAACAAAGATCTATCCAGGGACAGCAGATCACCAATATTGGCAAACATAGATCTATCCAGGGGCAGAAGATCACCAATATTGGCCAACATAGATCTATCCAGGGGCAGAAGATCACCAATATTGGCCAACATAGATCTATCCAGGGGCAGAAGATCACCAATATTGGCCAACACAGAACTATCCAGGGGCAGAAGATCATCAATATTGGCCAACACAGAACTATCCAGGGGTAGAAGATCATCAATATTGGGCAGCTGAAGAATCATAAAAGATTTTCTGGCAAAGTGCAGCTGGAGGGGTGGAATCTGGCCTACAGAGTACAAAGCCTGGCTAGATTTATGAAGGCTTTCAAATGATCTTGAGATGGTATTAAGAATCCTAACGTGGGCCAAGAAAACCCTTACACCTGGATAGTCTTTTGTTGATGGTGTGAGGGGTCAGGGTTAGGGGGGTACCCTAAGGGGGGCTAGGGGGTAGGGTTTTCTTGGCCCACATTAGGTTGCTCCATACCAGCTGAAGATCATTTAAATGATATGCGTAATGTGACCATGTGCCCCCCCACCTTCTTTTTTGTGGTGCACGGTAGGTGTGTTTTATATACTCAAAGTGCCTTCTGAGTATATAAAACGGGCCACCATAACTAAATCCTAACTGACGTAACAGTTACAATAGACGTGTCACATGACAGGAAACGGGTGTGACCTCCAGGACACCCAATAGAAGGACTCTGGAAGAAATCAGGCCTTGACCTCGATATCGGTATTAGACGGTGACGGCAGATGATCCCACCTGTTGTGGGCTGTAGTACGAAGACTGGGTTGTATCTATTATTAGGGTTGGGGTTCTATCAGGGCTTGTAACGCCAACACACAAGCATTGATGTGGAAAAACTTTATTATACATATACTGTATTGACAAAACATCTTTCACATTGGCGCATAGTCATCCCCCAGACATTGCGAGTGGTGGAGTCTCTCGTGTAAGGCGAGGTGGGGTTTCTGAGAAAAACATCGGCCACACTGGAAGCATAAAAACGATCTCACCCCAGAGTGAACTTTCACGTGTTGGTCCAGAGTTGCCTTCCTCTTGAAGCCTTTCCCGCACTCGGGGCATATGAAAGGCGTCTCTATCTCGTGGGTTTTCCGGTGTTGTAGGAGGATTGTTTTTCGTTTGAAGGACTTGCCGCACTCCGAACAGGGGAAGGGCTTCTTGTCTGTGTGGATAGTCTGGTGCTCGGCAAGGTAGGATTTGGAGGAGAAACCTTTCCCGCAATCTGAACACGCGTACGGCCTCTCGCCTGTGTGGACGCGCTGATGGGGGATGAGGTTGGCTACGTGGGCAAAGCGTTTGCCGCACTCGGGGCAAGGGTACGGTTTTTCCCCTGTGTGCATGCGGTAGTGCCTGACAAGAGCCGAGTTGTCTCTGAAAGTTTTGCCGCACTCGGAACAGGCGTAGGGCCGTTCACCCGTGTGGATCTTTAGGTGCATGCTGAGTGCCGACCTCTGCTTGAAACTCTTCCCGCACTCGGGGCAAGGGAAGGGCTTGTCACCCGTGTGTATGATGCGGTGCGAGATGAGCGCTGACTTCTGCTTGAAACTTTTCCCACACTCCAGACACGAAAAGGGTTTTTCACCCGAATGGACTCTCTCGTGGGTCACCAGGTTGGACATGTGCTTGAAACACTTCCCGCAATCCAAACACGAAAACACATCACAATTCCTCTGATGCCTCCTGACATCTAAAGATGGAGATAAGCCATTCCCGTACCCAGCAGAGGGCGGCGGTGCCTGCCCCCGGTGCACAATCTGATGCTGGACGAGGTTTGACCGATGGGCGAAAGCCTTTCCACAATGAAGACACTGGAAGGGTTTCTCGCCGGTGTGGATTCTTCGGTGGACTATGAGGTTGCCGCTTTGCTTGAAACATTTGCCACATTCAGGACATTGATACGTTCTGTGTTCTCTGTGGGGCAATCTTTGCGAATGACTACATGGCGTGTTAAGAGACAACTCCGCCATTTTGGGGGGATTCGGCGGAAGGATATTTGAGATCAGATCTGATTTAAAAGGAGAAGCGTCCATAAAACGGAAGGGGTCTGGTAAGAAACCTGGACCGTGAAGATGCAGATTCGAGATACCGGCATGTGAGTTCTGGTCAGAGGAGCTCTCCAGATACGAGGGGTCCGGTGACCTGCTGCCACCACAAAGAGTTGGGCGGACGTTCTGGATAACCGGAGGCGATGTTACGGGGGAAGGTTCCATCAGATGAGAGAGATCCAGAACGCCACCCATGCCCATTGCTGGATAGATATCTGAGGTAAGACTATGATCGGGAGAGAGATCCGCCAGATCTGGTGATCCATCCCCACCGAGAAGTCCTGGATGGATATTTGGTGTCACACCATTGGAATGATCAGGATAGGATTCCACAGGATGAGGAGGACCTGGTGACCTTTCCACACAATGAGGTCCTGGATGTTTATTTGGGGTAATGAAGTTTTCCCCGGGAGGATCTTGTCTGACGTCCTCGTGTTCCACCTTACAGTCTAGAGCCAAAAGACGTTGCCACTCAGAGGTCCTCCTGACGTGATGTCTATCTGCAGGGAACAAAATATGTTAATTGATACGCAGACAAGCAGAGGAGCAAATAGAGGAGAAGGAGAAGGGTGATAGGAAGAGACGGGAGGAGAGTGACAGAGGAGGACAAGGAGAAGGGTGATAGGAAGAGACGAGAGGAGAGTGACAGAGGAGGACAAGGAGAAGGATGATAGGAAGAGACGAGAGGAGAGTGACGGAGAAGGAGAAGGGTGATAGGAAGAGACGGGAGGAGAGTGACAGAGGAGGAGAAGGAGAAGGATGATAGGAAGAGACGGGAGGAGAATGAGTCAGGCGGGAGACATGGAGAGTCACACAGGGGGAAGGGGAGAGTCACACATGGGGAAGGGGAGAGTCAGGCGGGAGACATGGAGAGTCACACATGGGGAAGGGGAGAGTCAGGCGGGAGACATGGAGAGTCACACATGGGGAAGGGGAGAGTCACACATGGGGAAGGGGAGAGTCAGGCGGGAGACATGGAGAGTCACACAGGGGACGTGGAGAAGGAAAAATTGAGAGGAGAGTAATTATGAAAATACGTCACAAGCCCTCTGTCGCCTCCTGACTTCCAGTGCCGGAGATAAACCCTTCCCATACACAGACGTTGGTGGTGCTGCCTGTCCTGCCACGTCAATCCCATACATGGCGGATGGGGGCGGCGCCTGTCCTCTGTGCACAATCTGATGCTGGACGAGGTTTGACCGATGGGCGAAAGCCTTTCCACAATGAAGGCACTGGAAGGGTTTCTCGCCGGTGTGGATTCTGCGGTGTACAATAAGGTTGCCGCTGTGGTTGAAGCATTTGCCGCATTCGGGACACTGATAGATCCTGTGGCCTTTGTGCGCCAATCTTTCCGGAACACTTCTTGGTATATTCGGCAGGAATTCGGCCTGATTGGCGCGATCCGGTGATCCGTCTGTATTGGGAAGTTCTGAATGTATATTTGAGGTAGTAAATTCTGATTTGATGGTAATAGATTGTATCAGGTTATCGGAATGGAGGAATCTGCCCTCGCTGCGAAGTCCTGGAATGAAATTCGGGGTGACAGAGTCTGAATGAAAGGGAAAAGATTCCTTGAGACTAGACTGACCCAATAATGCTTCCAAGCTGCAGATTCCTGGCTGGATATTTGAGGTAGAAGGATGTGATGTATTGAGGGAAGATTCCAGAGGATTCCAAGGATTCGGTGATCCTGGAAACATACACGGGCTATCGTGGTGTTCTCCTGGAGGACCATGCGTCATGCCATCTTCTCGTTTACAATATTGAGATAAGAGGAGATGACACCCTGAAATTCTTCCGTAGCCATTCTCGTCTGCCAATAAGAAAATAAATTATCTGTACAACTGAACAGAACCACAGAGAGGAAGAGAAGAGTGACAGAGGAACACGAAGAGACCAACACGGAGAGGCAAAGGAGGAGAGTGGCAGGAGGAAATTGGTGTCATACAGTGATATGGGTGATGGAGATCCAGCAGAGTCTAAGGCTCCCCACGCATACCATTTCCTCATTGGTCTAATACAATGATATGGGTGGTGGAGACCCAACATAATCTAAGCCTCACCACACATACCATTTCCTCATTCATGTCATACAATGATATGGGTGGTGGAGGCCCAGCATGGACTAAGGCTCCTCACACATAACATTTCCTCACTGGTCTCATACAGTGTTATGGGTGGTGGAGGCCCAGCAGGGTCTAAGGCTCCTCACACATACCATTTCCTCACTGGTCTCATACAGTGTTATGGGTGGTGGAGGCCCAGCAGGGTCTAAGGCTCCTCACACATAACATTTCCTCACTGGTCTCATACAGTGTTATGGGTGGTGGAGGCCCAGCATGGTCTAAGGCTCCTCACACATAACATTTCCTCACTGGTCTCATACAATGATATGGGTGGTGGAGGCCCAGCAGGGTCTAAGGCTCCTCACACATACCATTTCCTCACTGGTCTCATACAATGATATGGGTGGTGGAGGCCCAGCAGGGTCTAAGGCTCCTCACACATACCATTTCCTCACTGGTCTCATACAGTGTTATGGGTGGTGGAGACTCAGGATGGTCCAAGGCTCCTCACACATACCATTTCCTCACTGGTCTCATACAATGATATGGGTGGTGGAGGCCCAGCAGGGTCTAAGGCTCCTCACACATACCATTTCCTCACTGGTCTCATACAATGATATGGGTGGTGGAGGCCCAGCAGGGTCTAAGGCTCCTCACACATACCATTTCCTCACTGGTCTCATACAGTGTTATGGGTGGTGGAGACTCAGGATGGTCCAAGGCTCCTCACACATACCATTTCCTCACTGGTCTCATACAATGATATGGGTGGTGGAGGCCCAGCAGGGTCTAAGGCTCCTCACACATACCATTTCCTCACTGGTCTCATACAATGATATGGGTGGTGGAGGCCCAGCAGGGTCTAAGGCTCCTCACACATACCATTTCCTCACTGGTCTCATACAATGATATGGGTGGTGGAGGCCCAGCAGGGTCTAAGGCTCCTCACACATACCATTTCCTCACTGGTCTCATACAGTGTTATGGGTGGTGGAGACTCAGGATGGTCCAAGGCTCCTCACACATACCATTTCCTCACTGGTCTCATACAATGATATGGGTGGTGGAGGCCCAGCAGGGTCTAAGGCTCCTCACACATACCATTTCCTCACTGGTCTCATACAATGATATGGGTGGTGGAGGCCCAGCATGGTCTAAGGCTCCTCACACATACCATTTCCTCACTGGTCTCATACAATGATATGGGTGGTGGAGGCCCAGCAGGGTCTAAGGCTCCTCACACATACCATTTCCTCACTGGTCTCATACAATGATATGGGTGGTGGAGGCCCAGCAGGGTCTAAGGCTCCTCACACATAACATTTCCTCACTGGTCTCATACAGTGTTATGGGTGGTGGAGGCCCAGGAGGGGCTCAGA